>NC_081559.1:99754215-99764846 GCF_022355385.1 Mustela nigripes
GCGAGGATGCGGAGAAAGGGGAACCCTCCTACACTGTTGGTGGGAATGCAAGCTGGTGCATCCACTCTGGAAAACAGCATGGAGGTTCCTCAAAATGTTGAAAATAGAACTGCCCTATGACCCAGCAATTGCATTTTCTTCCTTTCTTTAAGAATTTAATATTTTCCACTTCCTCTTTAACCCTGGTACTCTGAAATTTCACAACAATGTGAGTCTCTTTCGTTTAGTATATTTGCCCTATTCCTTCTGGAAAATTAATCTTTTTCAAATTTAGGTTTTTTAATTTGTAATTTCTGAGAAAAATATTTCCTTTTCCTTACTTTGTTCATTTCTTCTCTGTCCAAGATGGTGGACATCTTGACTTGATTACTTAATTTCCTTATTTTTTATTTCTTTGTTATATCTTGACTCCCCCCTCCTTATTTTTTCATAAGTATACTCATTTATAACTGTTCTGTGTAAATTTTATATTTTTGCCATCACATTTTAACTTTCAAGAAATTGTCCTTGTTTTAGAATGTCCTTTTTATGGCATGCTGTTTCTATGGTCTCAACCTCTCTCATTTTCTCTGGGGATATTAATTCAGTTTTAAAATGTTCTTTTGATCTATTTCTCTTTCTTCCATGTTGCTCTATTTTCTGTTTTGTACCCATTTCTCTAGAATGACTAACACCCCAAAACAACTGACAATACAATTGCTAGTAAGGATATGGAGCAAAAGGAACACGTTCATTGCTGGTGTAAACATAAAAGGGTACAGTCATTTTGGAGATAGTTTGGCAGTTCTTACACAGCTTGACATAATTTTATCACATTATCTAACAATCTTGCTTTCTAGATTTTTCCTCAACTAAGTATAAGACTAATGTACACAAAAGCATATATATGAATGCTTAAAGCAACTCTTTTCATAATTAAAAAACCTAGCAGAGACCAATTTGTCTTTCTAGACGATGGTATTAAAAGCCAGGGGTTCAGAGGAGGGAGGGCTTGAATAGGTCAAGCAAATGAGATTTTTAAGAGAATGAAACTAATTTCTTTTTTTATGATACTGTGATGGTAGATACATGACATAATACATTTGGTCAAAACCTATGAATTTACATGAGGAGTGAGCTTTAATGTATTCAAATTAAAAAAGTATTTAGAAACTTATCCTGAGATACTTCAGGATACAATGCAGAATGAGATGAAAGAACCTTATTTGATTATGCATGTATGAAATAACTCACTGAAGGAGCTAGGGGGAAATGTGCAGACCTAAGTATCTTTGGAAATTGGCAGAATCTCTCCGACCAAAGGCAAAAGGAGCTGAAGATAAGTGCTGTATGTTAGCTGATATAGTTATTTGCACAGAAATACGGGTTTGTGATTCTGAAACCAGAAATATATATACGTATAAAAGAATGTAATATCAAATAAATTCATGGTGGATGGTGGGAGCCAGTTTTCTCTCTGGTGAGTAGGAGGTTTCAGATAAGCAAAGGGTGAAGATTAGAATGATCCATGTGGTACGTGGGTTAGATTTAGAGAAAATAGTATGAACTCATGTGTAGCTTAATATAGACATATAGATTAAGTAAAATGTTTCACAACTTACTCTATATAAGAAGCTGTGGTGAAAGGATCACTAACCCATATGTCCCCTCTGGAATTCTATCTGGCAACACTTAATCAAAACTAGATAGGTTTTTACCTTTTAATCCCTTGACTCTACTCCTAGGAATTCACAAATTATTCACTAATAATGAAAAAATACATTTCCATAAAGGCTTTCACTGAAGTATCACTTAAATTACTGGGGAAAAAAAAAAAAACTAAATGCCCATGCCTAAGGCGGTGGTTGAATAAATGCACAGTACATATCACAGAATACTATAAATTTATAATACTGAAGACCTCTATGAAATAACACAGTGGAAAAAAATTGCAAAATAGTGTATATAGAATGCTACCTATTGTGTAATAAAGATGAGGATATAACAAACCTAACATTAATAATAATTATAATAGCAAGACAATAAAAACAGTATCTATTTGTTCTTTCCTTCTGGTTTACCAGAAAATAATTTTACGTTGATGTTCTGGGATTGGCAGATTGGGAACAGGAAAGGTATACGAGTGCTGGCTTTCTGGAAGCAGAAGGGAAATAGGGATTTGGAAGCCTTGCTATCAAGTGTATAGATTTTCACTTACTCTCTATTACTCATTTGCTAATAGAAAAAAATTATTCAGCTTTGCCTTTTTTTTTTTTTTTTCTGAAACTTTTCATGTTCTCCTGTCCAGGAGTTAAACATCATTCTTTGCCCATCTTGTATCTGGGCCATTCCCACGTCCTGTAACATGGGGGAAAAGAATCTTATATTATAGGAATACTTTTTACATCCAATGTTCATTAGCCCTTCTGATTTTAGCCTCACTCTGAACCTGCTTTTACACACAAAATATTTCTAATTTCTGAGAATTTGTGACAAAAATAAGTTGCTTCTTGTGCTTTCTCCCTTTGTAGGCTTATATATCATTGTTTTAGGACATCCAAGTCAGTAACTACTCATCCATTATTTTTTGATTTCCAAATTTCTATGGTTATATCCTTTTCCTGTATTGTTTCTTACACCTATTTTTTTCCCTTTCTTGTTTATGATGTGTCTTTGTATTCAGTATCATCTAAGGAAGAAAATAAACTCATATATTCAATCCAAATGATTTAACTGTCAGGGCTTACTTGGGTTTGTTTTTAAATTTGCAATATGTGTTGGGTTTAAATTAACACCAAGCTATGTTTTACTTGGCATGGATTTAGTTCCTTTTGCCAAATAACTTCACTTTTTTTTCTTTCATAAAGTTATTTAACAAAATATTTTCATTCATTGAAAAAATATTTGAGAATTTTCTGTAGACCAAGCATCATAGTGTAAATGCCTCCCAGGCAGCATTAAAATATCTGTCTTTTAGGTAAAGCAGAAAACTATTAAAGGGTTTCAAGTGCAGTTTCAATATGATAATGATTTCTATCAAAAGTATATCATTTCAGTTGCTGTCTACAAAATGAGCTAGAAGGATGTAATAATCACAGCAGAGGGACCAGATAAGGAAGTGATTTCTACAGTGGGAATACATGAAGATAGTGGCTGGGACAAGAGTGTTTTAGAATGTCAGATAGGAAGGATGGACTTACTTGAAAATATTTTAGAATATATTTTTAAAATATTTTAAAATTAAAAATATTTTTAAATTGTGGGCCTTATTGATTGGCTCTAAGAGTAATGAAAATGGAGGAAACAGGTCAGATTTTTAACTTTATGATTTTATCAATGAGAAGGCTATCTTTATTGAGAAAACAACTGGCAAATGAATGTATAGGAATGGGAGTTAGAGGGAGGTATATTGCAAGGGCTGCATTTTATATGGGTTACATTCAAGCCCTGGTTTGTGGAACTGTTTGTGACATTATTTTTTTAAATGACATTATAATATAATAAAAGGTAATATACATAAAGTGACATAATAATTTTTTTTAATTTTTTTCATGCCCAGCATGGAGCCCAGTGTGCAGCTTGAACTTACAACCCTGGGATCAAGACCTGAGCTGAGATCAAGAGTCAGATGCCTACCTGACTTAGCCACCTAGACACCTTGTTTGTGACATTATTAAAACACAACACTAGTGCTACTGGGATTCAGTTGGTATCTGCTGTAAGTCTTCCTGGTGCTTATTCTCAAAATAAGACAAGATATGCAACCTTCTCATATGGATTGGATGAATTATCACTTTTGGCCAAACAGAACATTAAAGAATCCTCAAAAAGAGCTTAGGTCCTAATGTGGGGAGATACCAGTTACCCAGTTGAAGTGGCCTTAATAAAGATCAAGTTCAACACATTATCTCAGTTACTCGACTATAGAGTTATATAGCTATACACATCATCAGAGAAGTTAGTGGAAATTAGAAGCAAGTTTTGAGAAGCTAGACAACCTTTGAGTGGATAGTTCTGCTCACATCCTAATTATTAATGAAAAAAATAACACTTTACTAGGTGACCAACTGCACTAAGTTCTGTTTTCTATGAAATATTGCTAAGCCTATTAGTTGGTTCTAGTGATTTTATCAACAGATTTGTTAAATATGCAAACATTAAATGTTCATATCCATATTCATAATGGCATGATGGGTAAGGTGCTACATTCTGAGGCAATATAACCATCCAACAGTCCCCTGTGCTGAGTGGCCGCTGGTGAAGGACAGAGTTTGACTGAATTTCTTTACAGAGTTTTCCTTACTTTCAGGTTTCTGAGCATTCATACATGAGGAGAAGTGTGGGTTCTTTTTTATGATTTATTTATTTATTTGAGAGATGGAGATCACAAGTAGGCAGAGAAGCAGGCAGAGAGAAAGTAGGAAGCAGGCTCCCTGCTGAGCAGAGACCCCCACCCCCTCATGCAGGACTCGATCCCAGGACCCTGGGATCATGACCTGAGTGAAAGGCAGAGGCTTTAACCCACTGAGCCACCCAGGCACCCCGAGTAGAAGTGTTTTATGAAAAAAATTACTTTTTTCTTCTCATTAGTGCTTGGTTGATTGAGTTAAATCAAATATTCCAGAGTGAACAATGCAAAAGAATTGCTAGCTCTAGATCATACTTACATCTTTATAACAATCTTATTGGTTTAGTGTACTCATAGTTGAGTTATTGATTATCTGTGAACTAGATGTGACTGAAAGATGAATAGGATACATGGCCAAATCACCAAATTTTCCTGTGATTACTCAGGTAGCCTCTAAAACCTAGTGAAATGGAATTTAAATGGAGAAAGTAGGAAGGCAAAGAAAGGCTTTTTCAGTGGCATTATATTAGTTATGTAATAATTATTTAATGGTTATTTAACTCCCACAGCTTTTACCAGTTGGTCCTATGTAGCTTTCCTATATGAGAAAATGCTAGCTTGTGGAAGTGCATCGAATGTCCCAAAATAATCCTCTGATAAACACACACACACACACACACACACACACACCAGAACACACACATACAGTAATTTGCCCTTTATGTCTCCTTGGTGACATAGCATGAGAAACACTCAGAGCATCATGTAAAGCTGTGAGAGCTCATTCATGACACCACCAGGAGGGTAGGACAATGTAATGAGGTAATTAGGCATGATGGTTCCTATTAACATAATCACTACTCCTGCAGGAATAGGTCTTTCTTGTTTGTTTATGCTGTTAGAATGCCTCTAGTGAATTTGGGGAGGATAGAGGGTTCTCCAGTTAAGCAATGGGATATGGAGATAGAGCTGCTCTGGATTAGGACCCCAGCTTGTCAGCCTGCATTTCCTCATCTATTAAATAGCCTCCTAGATGCTCATCTCATTCCCAATTAACAGATGGGATTTATACTCTTGAATATCTCCCTGCTAACCTATGGAGTCTAGAAAATGAGGAGAATCTAATTCCCAAGATATCTCAGGAGATAGCATTTCTGTGATGTTTCTGTGCATATTGAACCTCACAAAGTGACAAGAACCACAGTAAGGAGAGTGGGAGTACCAACATTCATAGCCGCACGAGACAACAATGTCTTTAATATGTTGCCTGAAAAAAAGGCCACTTCTTTATTTTATTTTTCCTCATTAATTCATACTGGCTGCATAGCAAATGGGTGAAATTGAGCCAAGGAGCAATACACAGAAGCTTAACCTGTTTCTTTTACCCAAGTGATGGGTGGAACTGTAAAACTTCAGTCCTATTATGGACCTCAACACCCCAGTTCTCAGCACAGAATGATGAAACTGAGTTTCCAGAACTTTGAAGAGGAAGGAACGAACCTGGAACCTAAGTAACTAGATAGCATGCTAGGTCCAAGCACACTTGACATCACTGTCAAAGCCCTTGGCAATTCTCTAAACTGAAACATCATTTGTGAAATGTGTATTTTATGGCTAGTTCTTTTGAGGCGCATACCCTAAAGACCACCACAAAAACAAACAAACAAAAACCAGTTTCAGTTAAAATAAAACTGACATGTGTTTAGTTTGCTGCACTCAGGCAGAGAAAAGGAGGGGAAGCGCAAGGACATCTCAGTAAAGGACAGCTGCGAACAAAAACTTACCAGGCTTTAGCATTGGTGAGTGATTTTGAGAAGGGATTAGGAAGTTAGCACTTACTCTGGATTGAATGTCTTAAAAAATTGGTACAAAAAGTACAAAATTATTGGTACAATAATACAATTGGTACAAAATAATTTTGTACAAAAAACTGGTACAAAAAGTTGGATATTTTAATATTTTTAAGAAGGATATGGGAGTTTTAAGCAGTATTAGAACTGGCAATGGCAAATAAGGAAAAGTCTCTTAGAAAAGATGTTAGTGAGGAGAAAAGGGATTTAGTCATTTTTGTGGTCCTAGAGTTGCCTTGTCTTACTTGGGAGGAATACTGTGGTTGGTTGTCAGCAGGGTGGTTTTTAGTTCTATGTAGTTCTTTTCAGTTCTACGTAGAAACTCATGATACTTTTATTATGGTCTATTTTTTGAAAGTACAGAAAGTTAAAGCGATCTTCGTCACAGGAACAAGAACTTTCATATGGGTTGGTTAGCATATTTATACAAATGATCATAACTCATCTGCTTTATAATTTATTATAAATAAAATATTTTACAGTGACCTTGATTTATCTTAATTATGTAATGATTGGTTGACTCAGTAAAAAGTCTTATAGACTAAATATACTAAACAAAAATATGGACCTTATGTCCACATTCCCAGAAAAAAAATTATCTAAATTGCACATGATTTTTTGCCATGTATGCCATAGAAACTTTCAATCATGGACAAAATGGTGCCAAGAATTCTGTCAAAATATTTTCTCTGTCTATTGTATTTCATACTCTCACTTACATATAAATACCTTTTAATTAATTCAGAGCAAAATTCAATTTACCAATTACCCTTTTGTACCAGATGATATATAATCTAGTTCTCTGTCTTGTGAAGGAAAACGATTAATGACATACATGTTAACATAATTACAGGAGGGACAGAGAAGAGGATAAAAGAGGAAACATATAATTTGGACCAAAGGATCAGAAATGCTCCAGTGATAAAGGGACACTTGAGCTGAGTGTTGAGTGTAGAAGATAGAATAAGTTAGAGGAAAGTTAGAAGGAGTATATTCCCAGTAGAAGGAATACCATGTGAGAAGCTAAAATAACAACAATAAATCACAAGTTTCATGAAAAAAGCTTTTATCCAAATACTTGGCACAGTGACTGGGAGAAAGTGAGCAAATATTTATTTAAAAATTTATGAATTAGGGGTTTCTGGGTGGCTCAGATGGTTAAGCATCTGCCTTCAGCTCAGGTCATGATCTCCAGATCCTGGGATCAAGCCTCACATCAGGCTCCCAGGCTGGCTCAGTGGAGAGTGTGCTTCTCCCTCTCTCTCTCTCCCTCTTCCTCTCCCTCTGCCTCTCCCCCTGCTTGTGTGCTCTCTCTGTTTCTATCAAATGAATAATAAAATATTTTTAAAAATTTATGAATTAATCACCCACATATGGCAATCAGTTAAATCAACCCTAGAAAGCAGTGTGTTGAGAAATATTTGCATCCAGATAAGTCTCACTAGTCAGGTCTGTGCGATGCCTTGCTGCTTAGGACGAGAACAATCATTCTGAGTGAAGTGAGGTTCAGGAGTTATTAGCATGCAGTTGCCATAGACTTTTACCTTCTCTAATCACAAGACATAAATATAATATGTTGTGACACACATATACTCAACAGAGAGTTTCACACTGGCATTGACATTTTAGGAACCAACCAAATATATGTTAAAAACTAAAATGTTCATGTCTCCTGACTTTGAAACATTTTCTTAACTTTGTTTTTTCCATCACAGTGACAAAATGAAAGTTCTAATAAGGTCATAATCAATCAATCAATAAGCATATACCCAAAACTATCAGAAAAAGAATTATCAAAACTATATCAGAACTGTAACAAACAAAGCGGAAATAAGAATGCAACCCTATTTACAATTTTATCAAAAATAAAATATCTAAGAACAAATTTAACCAAAAAGTTAAAAGCCAATACAGTGAAAACTATAAGACATTAATGAAACTGAAAAAAAAACATGAATAAATGAAAAGATATCTGTCCCCAATGATTGAAAGGATTACTACTATCAAAATGTCTGTACTACCCAGAGTAATCTGCATATTCAGTGCAATCCTTATCAAAATTCCAATGGCATTTTTTTCCAGAAACAAAAAAAACAATTCTAAAATTTGTGTGGAACCATAAAAGACTCCAAATAGCCAAAGCACTCTTTAGAAAGAAGATACTAGAGGAATCTCACTGGCTGCTTTCAAAGAATACTACAAAATCATAATAATCAAAACAGTATGGTATTGGCATAAAAACAGCCACCTAGGTCAATGGAACAGAATAGAGACCCCAGAAATATGCCTCTTTATATGTGGTCAAATAATTTATGACAAAGAAGACAAGAATACACAATGAGGAAAGGATAGTCTTTTCAATAAATGGTGTTGGGAAAACTGGACAGCCACATGCAAAAGAATGAAAACCATATTATTATCTTATACTACACACAAACATTGATTCATAATGGTTTAAAGACTTGAATGTAATACCTGAAACTATAAAACTCTCAGAAAAAAATATACACAATAACCTCTTTGACATTGGTATTAATCTATAATTTTTTGGATCCAAATAAAAATCACAATGAGCTGTTACCTCACACCAGCTAGAATGGCTATTATCAAAAAGATAAGAAATAACAACTATTGGTGAGGATGTGCAGAAAAAGGAACCTTGTGCACTGTGATGGGAATGTAAATTGGTCTAGCCACCATGGTAAATAGTATGGAGGCTCCTCAAAAAATAAAAACTACACTATGATCCAAAAATTCTACTTCTGGGTATTTATCTGAAGAAAACAAAAACACTAATTTAAGAAAGATATATGCACCCCCATGTTCATGCAGCATAATTTACAATAGCAAAGATATGGAAACAACCTAAGTGTCCATCAATGAATGAATAGAAAAAGAAAATATTGGGGGAGACAAGATGGCGGGGAAGTAGGAGGAGGCGCCTTTTCAACCTGTACCCTAAAGCGAGCTGATTACCTACCAAAGAACTCCAATCACCCATGAAATCAGCCTGCGATCAGAATTATACACGTCTGGATCTCTACAGGGGCAGAAGACGCCAGTGGGCAGGTAAAGCAGAGTGGGAACATCGGAATGATATTGGAAGATAAACAAAAGTGGGAGGGAGCCACCAGAGGCGACCGGTTGGAAAGTAATACCCCTAATATGAGAGTGCCCTGCATCTGGGGACCAGCATTAACTTGGAGACTGGTTAAAAGCACTCAAAAAGAGCAAAGGATCATGGGGCGGAGTGGGGGATTGTGGGAATCTGGGCAGCTAGGGACAGGGGCTTAAGTCCCCGGTCCCAGGACAGCGTCCCCTGGTGCTGAGCCAGAGAGAGTGTGGCAGAGAAACCAGGTCTTGGTCCCTGAGCCGCCAGCACGCCTGAGAACACATGGGGTCCAGCTCCTGTGAGGGGCTGGGAGCCTCGCCAGATGGGAGAACACCAAGCCCTGCTACAGAGCCTGAGACACACACGCCCTGACCCTCCCCTGAGAGAGGTGTGCGAAGGCCCACTGGCGCTCTCAGACCCGTACCATTGTTTCAGAGCCTGAGACACCCGCGTGACCCACAGTCTCCCCTGAGAGAGGTGCGCGCAAGCCTGGTGCTCTTAGACCCAGAAACACCAGGCACTCCCAGCCCGGGCCAGCAAGAAAATCTCAGTGTGTGATTGCTGCTTGGAACCTCTCTGGTGGTCTGGAGCTGCCGAGACAGCTGCCGCTGCCGTGGTTATGGGTACAAGCAGAAAATCGCATGTCCCCAGGGACGGTGACTCAGAGCCTGCTCTGCCAGTGGCCAAGGGGGAATTCATATGGGCTCTGCAGCACCCACAGGAGATCAAACTGAGGCTTCTCTCTGAGACGGAGGTCAGGGTGCAGTTTGCTTTCCTCTAAACCTACAAAAACCATCAAAAGCGGTCAAGGCGAGAAAAAAAAAATGTGAACAAACATAAAAAGCCTGAAAAAAATGGTTTCCTCAGCGCCCACCCCCTTGAGGGGGCGGGAGGACTTAACTCAGGGAACATCATTGACTGAAAACTCACATAGCAGGCCCCTCCCCCAGAAAACCAACCAGGAAAAAAAAAAAAAAAAAAGATAGAAACTACAAGAGAACAACCACCACTACTTCATAGGACAACTTTTATTTTTAATTTGTTCCCACTATTCTGGCTCATTTTTTTATATAGATAATTTTTTAACCTATTTACCATCACAGTGAGATGTCCAGTACATCAAATTCCATAATAACCTTCTAAGTTTGACATGAACTTTTTGATACATACACCTGTGTTTTTCTTTTGCATTTCTATTTTTTAAATTTCTTTTTTTAAAATTATAGTTTAGTTTATTCCTTTTTTATTTTCATTTTCTAATATTCATATAGAGTTAAACTTCAAAGTAATCCCCTTTCCCCAATCAATACTACACCTATAGGTCAACCAAATTTTAATCCTG
>NC_081559.1:99764856-99778887 GCF_022355385.1 Mustela nigripes
CTTTATCTTAGGAAAGTTGAGTCCTTTAACAAAGATATCAAGATACATCCAGGAAGAATCAAAACAACCTTCCTCGCCCAAACTGAGAATTTATAACGACTCTCCCATCTTTTTCTTCCACCAGTGTTTCTGTGTTTTTGTGTTTGTCCTGATAGTATATAAATCTTACACTTGGGGTTCTTTTTAATAAGGTTCTTCCTTTATTTACATATATATATATATACTTTTTTCTCTTGTCATATACTTTTATCAGTCTTTTTGTTTGTCTGTTTTTGTTTATATACTTCATAAATCTTACTTTGGGGCCCATTTGGGCTGAACCTTCTCTCTCTCTCTTTTTTTTTTAAATTTATTTTCAGCATAACAGTGTTCATTGTTTTTGTACCACACCCAGTGCTCCATGCAATCCGTGCGCTCTATAATACCCACCACCTGGTACCCCGACCCCCCACCCCCTGCCCCTTCAAAACCCTCAGATTGTTTTTCAGAGTCCATAGTCTCTCGTGGTTCACCTCCCCTTCCAATTTCCCTCAACTCCCTTCTCCTCTCCATCTCCCCTTGTCCTCCATGCTATTTGTTATGCTCCACAAATAAGTGAAACCATATGATAATTGACTCTCTGCTTGACTTATTTCACTCAGCAGAATCTCTTCCAGTCCCGTTCATATTGCTACAAAAGTTGGGTATTCATCCCTTCTGATGGAGGCATAATACGCCGTCAACTAAAACAAACAAATCTAAAAAACTAAAACAAATGAAGTGCCAAGATGTATATGTTAGGAATTTTAACAAAGTTCACCTTTGTCTGTACCCCTTCCCTCTCCTACTTTTTCAGTGGCCCCCATTTGCTTATCTGTAGAACTTGGGGGAAAGTTTCTGCTTTTTAATTTTTTTTTGTTTGCCTTTATCAATTTCATTTAAGTATAGCTTCTGAGCACTAAAATGCACTCATTTTAAGTATACATTTTGAAAGTTCTGATGAATTCTTACACCCACATAACTACCACCACGATCACAATAGTCACCAATTCAACCACCTTCTAAAAGCTTCCTCATTACCCTTTGTATCAATCCATCTCTAGACTGTCAGCCTCCAAGCAGCAAATTTTTCTCTCAACTTTTTGACATATATTATAATTCTTGGTTGAAAATGATACTTTGTGGATAATATATAATATAGCTATTCTGGATTTAATTGTGTTGTGAGGAATTTTCTTCTGGCAATAATTTAACTTACCTGCACTCAAATAGCAAACTCATTTTTTCCTTCCTTTTTTTTTTTTTAATAGCTAATAACCCTGCTCAGATCTTTGAATTTCTACCTACCGTTTCTTGCCCTCTCCCATCCCATCCCCCTTCTTGCCCCACTACGGATCTCTCCTGAACCTATATAGTTCAGTGGTTAGTCAAGGATTTGGGAAGTTTATATTCACTCTTGAGAACTTGTCTTCTTTGTGGCTCCCTTATTTCCAAGTATCTCCTTTTAAATTTTCATTGGTCCTGGCAGCTCCAAGTTCTGATCTTTAATACTTTAAGCTGATAACACTAGAGTTTTCTGTTGCCTGAGTTGTTCAGAAATTAAGGAATCACATGATGGGGTACCTGGGTGGCTCAGTCATTAAACATCTGCCTTCCACTCAGGTTGTGATCCCAAAGTCCTGGGATCAAGCCCTGCATCAGGCTCCCTGCTTGGCCAGGAGTCTGCTTCTCCCTCTTAACTCTCCTCCTGTGCTCGCTCTCTCTCAAATAAATAAAATCTTAAAAAAAAAAAAAAAAGGAGCCACATAATGAAAAATGAGCACAAATCTCCCCCATTGCAATACTTCCTTGAAAAGATAGTCTTCTTGCTATTTTTGCTTGCTTTTTCACTAGGCTACCAGAAATGTCCTTCATGTACATACAGTTAGGAGTCATCCAGGGACAGAGGCAGACATTATATCCAGATTCAGGGCTCTAGCTCCTTCTGTGGTTCTCTTGCTTTCAGAATGCAACCTGTAAACTTCCGGCTGCTCTGCCTGCCCTGATGATGCTTCCTTACAACTTCAGCCAGTTAGGCTACAATGATTTTCAAGTGGAGAGAGTGTCTTTAGAATTGCCCAGGTGATGGCGCCTACAAGGATTCTGAGGAGCATGTTAGAGAAGGTCTCTATTGGAATGAATAATTGTTAACAGACTTTGATGATACAGCCAGTTAAGGCTCAAAAGGAAGTGTTGAGCAGATTATTAGAAACTGATGGAAGGATGATCCTCATAACTTTGTGGCTGAAAAGTTAGCAATAGTCTCATCTGAAGTCATTGTAGAGAGCACCGAAAAATGAATTTCATAGCAAAATGTTGAGGATGCTGCCTAGCTTTTTCTCACTGCTTGTAGTAAAATGAGACAGGAGAGACATAAATTTAGAGAAGAATAGTTAAATAAAAAGGAGCCAGGACTTGATGGCTTAGAAAATTCCCCGCCTTTCTAGATGACAGAAGATGCTAAAATTAAGAAATAACTGTTAAGCAAAGTTCAAAATCAGGTCACAGCCAACAAACAAACAAACAAACCAAAAAAACCCTAAAGATGAAGCAAAAGGCTTGACTAGAGAAAACTGCCTAAACCTCAAACATATCAAAGGTGATACTTCACAGTAAGATTTAGTCACATAAATGCCCTTGAAAAAGTGTAAGAATGGGGTATACCTCATAAGTCCTTCCAAACAACATTAGTCTGTCTATAGAAAGCTGTTATGAGCTGAATTGTGTCCCCTTCAAAAGGCATACCTTGAAGTTCTAACCTCCTATTTATCAGGTTTTGGCTGCATTTGGAGACAGCACCTTTAAAGAGGTGACCGAGTTTAAATGAGGCCTTTAGGATGGGTCTTGATCCATTCTAACTGGTGTCCTTTCAAGAAGAGAGTAGGACATATGGGGACAACATGTGCACAGAGAAAAGACCACATGAAGACATAGGACAAGATGGCCATCTGCAACCAAGAAGAGAGACTTCAGGAAAAACCAAACTTTCTGTCAACACCTTGATCCTGGACTTCCAGCTTCCAGAACTAAGGGAAAATAAATTTACATTGTTTAAGCCCCCAGTCTGTGATATTTTTAATGGCACCCCTAACTGACTAATAGAGAAGTTTAATGGACTTGTCTCTCAGCTGTCTCTACAGGAACCAAAAGTGGAGAAAGTTTTATGTCAAAGAAACTTGTGTTCTTTAACTTCTGTCCCATGGAGTAAACTCTAGTGGTGTCCACAGAAAGTTTTTGAATGAAGTATATCAGCAAAATAATATCATGGTTGCATGGGACAAAGATGGGACAAAATGACAAGCTTTATTCGATCTTTAAAATCCTACAGGCAAAAAGCAGGCTGAGAATACTACTTAGCTGCAAACATGTGCTGTCATTAAAAATGAGGAATGAATAAAGAGGCACGACAGAAAGCCCTGATGAAGAACAAGAGAGCCATGGATGATTACTCTCAGGCCTTGAGACCTAATCAAAGAATTGCCAACATTTGACTTGGCTGAATTTCAGAATTTCCATAGGTGACTACTTTTTGCTTCTTATCTCCACATTTTTTTTAATAGGAATGTCCATAGAGGTTATATTATGCTTGTCCCACTACTGTATGAGTGACAGAAAATTAGTCTCTAGCTTTATAAGTCAACATGAGAAGAATTGTACTGAAGGTCCTGACACTTATGGCACTATATCTGAGGAGCATCACCATACCTCAAGATATGTTATATAGTGAAATTCTGCATTTTAAGGTGGATTTAAGATAACATAACTTTTGGGGAACTTGAGAAAACATAAATGTATATTGAATGTGGAAGGTATATAAATTATTCAGGGTCAGAGTATAGATTGTAGAAGGCATCCTCTAAAATGTCCTCCCAATAAAGTCCCCCAACTCCTGCTATGGTAGTCACACCCTGTAGACTCCCCTTCCTTTCATTTTGAGCTGATTTAATGACTTTCTTCTAATGAATACAATATGGCAAAAATGTTGGCACATCCCTTCTGAGATTGGCTCACATAAACATGTCTTTTACTCTCCTCATTCTGTCTTTCTTTCTCTCTTCCTTATTCTAATGGATACCAGCTGTCATGGTGTATTGCCCAATGGAGAGGCCATATGGCAACCAATGGAGGGAGGTTTCTGGCCACCAGCCAAGGAGGAACTGAGATCCTCAGGTCAACAGCTGTAAGGAAATGAATCCTGCTATCAATCACATAAGTGGTGTTGGAAGTAAATCCTCCCTTACTCAAGTCTTTGGATGAGACAGCAGCACTGGTTGATATTTTGATTACAGATGTGTGAAAAATCTCAAGGCAGAGTCCTCCAGATTCTTGATACACAGAAACTAAGACAATAAGCCTTTTTTAAAAGCCACTAAACTTTGAATTAATTTGTTAAACATCAATAGATAACTAATACAATGCATGGCTTGTTTTTAGAAATAGAATGAAGCAGATGTGGGGCTGTGATATCTAAGAGTCATCAAATGAGCTATTGTGGCATTTGCCTTGCTCACACACAAAAGTTGCTCTTAGAGTACTCAGTCACCATGTTAAAATTCTGATTATTTGGAGTCCCTTATGCTGTGAGGAAACCCAAATCACATGCATGCAGGTACTCAGTCAAAGCTAAACCCAACCTTCTAGTCATCCTGGCCCAGGCATCAGACATGGTGGAGAGGCCCCCTCCAAACAGTGAGTCATCCTTATTTATTCAAGATTTCCCAGCTGAAGCATTAGACAATGAAAAAAATTATCTCTGTTCTGTTTGAATTTTTACTGAATTCATTAGTATAATAAATTTTTAAAAAATTTTTATTTATTTTAAAATTTCTTTTCTGTGTTCCAGAATTCTTTGTTTATGCACCACACCCAGTGCTCCATGCAATACGTGCCCTCCATAAAATTTTAGCACTACTGGGGCACCTGGGTGGTTCAGTGGGTTAAAGCCTCTGCCTTCAGCTCAGGTCATGATCCCAGGTTCCTGGGATTGAGCCCTGCATCGGGCTCTCTGCTCAGGAGGGAGCCTGCTGCCTCCTCTCTCTCTCTGCCTGCCTCTATGTCTACTTGTAATCTCTGTCTGTCAAATAAAATAAATAAAATCTTTTAAAAAAATTTTAGCACTACCTTTGGAAAAAATTTTCCACATTCCCTATTGTCTAGTAAGTAGCTATGGGTCTGGAAAATGCTGTTTTCTCTCAAATAATTAATGAAGACAACAAAAAGCAGTTTGCTTTCAGCTAACAGGTCTACAATGTATCCTAGTTATCTTACCTCATGTCAAAAGGCCTCAATCACCAACTCATAATATACTATATCACCCTGCTCTATTATGATGGGGACATGATGCTGAATGGAACTAAAGAAAAAGGTCACTGCTAGACATTTTGGTCCAGTGCATACATGGAAAAGGGTGGGAAATAAATCCTATAAGAATTCAAACATCTGTCTCTCCTATGGTTTGGGGCATGTTGAGTTATCCCTTCCAAGGCGAATGATAAGTTACTGTAGCTGGAAGTTTCACAGCTAAGAAACCTAGTGTCTGGTGGAACTCTTCAGAGGGGTATACTACATACCAAGTTATGTTACTGCACATTAGATATCAAATAACCCCAAAGACTTCCAGCTTTGAATGAGTTTCTGAGTATTTGTGTTTTCTTGAAATTTGTGTGTTGAAATCCTAATGTCCCTTGTGATGGTGTTAGAAGATGAGACCTTTTGGTGGGTGGAGAGGTCATGAGGGTGGAGCCCTCCTGAGTGGGATTAGTGTTTTATGAAAGAGACTCCACAGAGCTCCTTAGCCCATTTTACTTCAAAAAGAGGTCAGCAGTCTTCAACCCAAAAGAGGACCTTCACCAGAAGCTGATCATGCTGGCATCATAATCTTAGACTTCTGGCCTTCCAAACTATGAGAAATAAATTTCCATTATTTATAAGCCATCAGTCTCTGGTAATTTTGTAATAGCAGCCCAAATGTATTATGACAGGCTCAGTAAAGGAAAGGTTCTCTGGATACTGTGGTGGCTCCGTTGGTTAAGTGTCTACCTTTGGCTCAGGTCATTAGCCCAGGGTCCTGGGATCAAGTCTTACATTGGGCCTCTTGCTCAGTAGGAAGCCTGCTTCTCCCCATCCCTTCCACTCCCCCTACTTGTGCATTCTCCAGTTCTCTCTCTCTCTCTGACAAATAAATAAAATCTTAAAAAAACAAATCATATTAAGATGCTGGATTACTTAGAGTCTTCCAATAATTTTCCATTATGGTTTATATAAAATTCAAATGCTTTGAAATGACAATCAAAAGTATATGTGACTTAGCAGCACTGCCTACACCTCTACATTCATTGTTAGTCACTCTACCTTGTGTTCAGTCTGTCTTAGCCAAATAGAACACTGGCCTCTTAAAATCCCATTTTTTTGTTTGTTTGTTTGTTTTTGTTGTTCTGTCCTGTTCATTATTATTGCCACCATCTATAATGTTGACTTTCCCTTTCTATAGGTAATTCCTTCTCATTTTTGCAAATGTATCCTTCTATACCTACTGGTTTTACAGATGCCTTCAACTAGTGTAGTGAAGATCCTCTTCACGAGAAGGTTTAATATTGTCATTTAAGGACTGTTTTCTCAAAGGAAAATAAATGAATTCCCAAGTTAATAAATGACACATCTAGGTTAGGATCCATGTTTCTTCCTGTTACTTCTATCATTGTAAGCTTCAGCTTCATCATGATTAGAGCCCTAACAGCAGTGTATCATTGTTTTTTGTCTTAATACATGAGCTGAGAAATCCAGTCTGTGCCCAGGATCTCAGCACACAAGACTGTCTCCTCTAAAATTACATAGGGAATGAATACCAAGACTTCTAATCCAGGGTTCCCGTTTTGTTTTATTTTTAAAATCACTTTAACCCTCACTCACTTCTGTGCCTTTATTTACATTTTATTTCCTATCTAGAGATATGTTGACCTCATTTTTATTTTCAGTTTGTCTTATAAAAATTGATATGTAATTATAGATTTACATAAGTGTATGCCTGTATGTTAGATAGATACAGATTCATATATACATATAAGTATGTATGCATGCACATATGTGTGCAGGTTTATAGTTTAAAACTTTTAATGGCATTATGGTGTTTTTCAAGAGGTTCCAGATCCCTCCCAACATAATATGAAGTCTTCATAATGTCCATAGGTTCAAAGATACTTGTTTTGTGAGTAAATGGGTAAATAAATGAAGGAATATATGAGACCTAACTTGGATATCTTGAAAATTGAAAATGTAGTTAGTTTATGGGTACCAGGATTAGGAATAATTTAATATCTTAAAAGCGTGGAAAACTTAGATTATGGACAATGTCTGAATATTAATTTTATGTGAATCCAGTACTATTAGCTTCAGTGACATCACAGAGACATGTAATTACATTAGGAAGAACTGACATACCATAAGCTTTCTTGTACAATATATCACAAAGATCCATTCTGAGACACTTGACAAGGTGGCTTCTAGGACAAAAATATATGATGTTCTGAAATAATTTATTTTCATTCTCTGAAAAAACATTTCTGTTTTTCTCTTAAACTGTTGTCTAATGTGAAATTAGTACACATTTTCATAAAAATATACAAAACTAAAATATACTGCCCCCCCAAAAAAGCAAAAGACATTATCTATTTAATCTCTGCATGTTGCTCATAAAGAGAACATTGACAGCATCCAATTTCCCCATCACAATTCCACATTTATCTACAACTTCATGAATACCAATCATTTCATAGGTTATTGACAGTTTTATTGTACTAACTAACACTCACAAGAAAGTGATTAAGGGATATATTCTCCACATTCTCACTGAATCTTGGTAGTTTTAGTCTTTTGTCTTTTGCCATCCTAATAGGACTATACTGACATAATACAGTGATTTCAAACTTCTATTCTTGATTCCTAATGAAGTTAAAATATTTTATTTCATTGTGATTTTTTTTTTTACTTTGGCCCCCCACACGTACATATACATATTGTTCAAATATATAGAGATTAACTTGTAATGTTTTGTTATCTCTAGTTTAATTGAATTGTGATAAGAGAACATTGTTGTATTTAACCTTTGGCGTTTACTGAGGCTTACTAAATGGGTCTATGTGCAGAAAATCATTGACATCATGAGTCTGAAATTAGAATAGAAAGACCTTTTTGAAGGGTGACCCTGGGCTAATATATGAGAGTTTAGATATTGGGAGGATTCCCATCATTTTCAAAACTAAGAAGAGCTACTCACTGTGACTAAAATGTTTTTACAAATAATGTTGTTTATGCTTAATGCCTGATTTCCTTCTGGGTATCTGAAGTTTTGGTATGTGAGAGGCAAAATATGTTGCATAACCAACCCTCAGTAAAACTCTGAGCACTCAGTCTCTAATGAGCTTCCCTCCTTTCAACATTTCAAATGCCTGTCACAACTCATTGTTGGAGGAATTAAGTGTGTCCTGTGTGACTCTACTGGGAGAGCTCTCAGAAGAACTTGAACCAGGTTTCTTCCAGACTTCACCCCATCAACTTCTCCCCTCGTTGATTTTTCTTGGTACTCTTTTGTTGTAATATATCATAGGCCTGGATAAGATTATGTGTTGATTCCTGTGAGTCTTCCCTGACATAGTTGGTGTCAGAAGTGGGATGCCGGCCTAACCCTGACACAGTGAAATACGGTGAAAATCTTGTTTGAAAAGGAACGCTTGAGAGCAGAGAATGATGAGCCCTAACTTCCTCGTTGTCTATAAGCCATCCATGTTACAAAATAGCAGCTGAACTGTTGTCTATTGTGAGAGGTAAAAATTGCTTATGGATTTGAAGATGATATATCCCCTTTAAAAGAGTTGGCTTGTTGTATTCTCTAACAGTGTATGGTTATTCTGTCTAAAGTGGAGGATTTAAAAAACTGCAACCTGGGTGATGTGTTGGATTGTTTTGTCTTTTCTCCCTTTAGAAGGAGAAACATCCCTAAATGTGAGCACTGGTTGAGCTGGACATTTTAAAATTTGTTTTTTTCTCTCCTCCAAGTGGGATAAAAAAGATTAAGTCAATTCCAAGAGCCAGAGCAAAGCTTTAGGTGAGCCAAAATGGGGATAAAAGGGACATCTTGCCATTTCTTCAGCCTAAATGCTTGCACTGCAAAAGGGCCCTGGCCTTCTCGCATTCCCCCAGCAACTGTAATCTTAAACCTGTGAATATGGAATTTACTGATAGAAGTTTAAATAGATTTGCAACAGCCTAAAAAGGAGATTTTAACTGGCTTTGTATTTTGCAGTTATTGCACCTGCATATATAATAAAAATTGTGAATGCTTATAATTTCATGAAGTCTAAAGAGATCATCACAATCAGGGGAAGCTACAAAGTGAGGTGCTAGTGGGACACAGATTCCTTGCTTTTTGTCACTGGTGGGTTGGTTGCAATTTAAATTCTTTAAGCATTTAAAACAAAACGTGTCTTTATAACTGATGTTTTTGGCTCTGATTTTTGCCTATTATTAGAGCTTCTGAATAAAGAGAGACACATGAACAGAGAATCAATCTCCAAATGGATATACATTTTTGATGTTGTAAAAACAGTTCCTAGTAACTAATGAGCTCTTATGAAATCAGATATCTGACCCTTAGAGGCAGATAATTTTCTAACTTAATGTGCATATTTTTGAGTGGATCAATTTGGACTCTAACACTGACAAGACATAAAGGGCTCTGGAAATCCTTGCATGTCTCCTGGAATTGGAACAGAGCTGTCTGGCTGTGTAGAATCTTGCCTTTGCTTCCACTGAAGAAAAGCTTTTTAAAAAAATCTGAATTCA
This sequence comes from Mustela nigripes, assembly GCF_022355385.1. Classification (NCBI taxonomy): domain Eukaryota; kingdom Metazoa; phylum Chordata; class Mammalia; order Carnivora; family Mustelidae; genus Mustela; species Mustela nigripes. The sequence goes on from NC_081559.1 coordinate 99,774,712, forward strand.
GATACTAATTTCCTGGACCTGACTCCAAGCTGAAACCTGTTATGGCCTTGGTCTCAGCATGGATTTTGCTGAACTGAAGGCAGTCATAGGCTTAATGAGCAAAACTCAGATTCCAAGATGGCTGCAGATTTAGGACCCCCATGTGTAGGGGCCATAAACTATGAAGATATCCCTGATGCTGACTGTCACATACAAACACCCACAGAAAAGAGCCCATTCTCTGTTAGAACTATCTGAAGTTGAATTCCTGATCAACTTTATATTTTTGAAACTGATTGTATTCCTAAACTCTGCCAATAGCTGCAAGTTGGAAGGAGGGCACATGATGGGGACTGTGAACCCCCCAACCACCTCTTGCAAATGAGACTCTTGACCCACTATGGATGTCTCACTGTTCTTAATCAGTTGTGTTTGGTTTTCCTGATTCGTTGTAGTTTGCAGCAATGAACTGAGAGCTTGAGTCTACTTCCTGTACCTTTTTCCTGGAGCACATACTGCAGTAAGGCAATTTTATTAATAAATACAGCTATATTCAGAAAGGGGTGATTATTTTTGTACATTGCTCACTCAGTAAATGATTAGAACAAAAGGGATAGGAGGTTGTGTAAACCTATTTCAAAAATGTTTGGAAATCCAGTACTTCAACATAATTTCTAAGCATGATGTGCCTTTCTGTTTAAGTTGTATAAAGTGTTGCTTTGTTCTGTTTTGCTCTGAGAAAGTGCTTGGACCCTCTTGATTACAGTCCTTCTATATGAGTGATATGGGCAGAAGTAGAGGCTAAAGACTGTAAATGCATGATTGCTACATGAGACACACTTAGATAAAACAACTCAGAAAAGGCAAAAACCCTGGTACCTGGGCACGTGCAGGGAATGGAGAAGGATTAATAAGCTTTGTTTTTCAGAACTGTTCCTAGAAACTTATTCTTCCTCCCTTCCCTCCAGAAAAGAGAGAAAAATCCCCAGTGTTGATTTTCCAAGCTACTCTGAGCATTTTGATGCAATCTCACTGCTGAGCACATTATCACACCTGTCTAGGAGACAGCAGGGGTTGGACCCAGCACTTTCCACACAGAACACCTCCAGTTTCCATTCACATTTGTGAGAGGATGAACTGGTGTCAGGAGCAAGCAAAACTATTTGGAATTGACAGCTTCAGGTTGTCTTTTTGAAACCAACAACTGATTGAATTAAGTGGACTAAACATAGAATGGTAGGGTAATATGGTGGAGACCACATCAGGAGCCCTATTATCTTATACTGCCTGATTAATATGCATCCTGCTGGGGGGGGTCCTAAAAATGGTAAACTGTTTATTATAAGCATGATGAATATGCCCTCTGGCATTGTACTTCTTGCATGTGTATACTGACTATCTTGACACTGCCTCAGCTCTGGAAGGCATTCAGGTCAACTCCACTTTACTGGCCAGAGTTCTTCTGTGCCTAAACTGATGCCATGGGCCAGGTAAAAAAGTCAATGCACCAACTTTAGGAGGAAGTAGCTTGGCTTTTTAAGATAGACTTTTATGGTAAATGGGATTTAACTGAATAAACCCATGACCCCTTAAAAGTTATGACTGAGATAACACTGCCATTTGGCAAGCTTCTTGATAACCATTCTGCTGTAAATATGCCTTGGGCAGAGGGTAAGGTGTGGGTTGTGTAGAAGAGTTGAAAGAGCAGAACTGAAACTATCCTCAGAAAAGCTTACTTGCAAAATTGGCCCTGGGCTATGGTCTGTTAACTTAGATTTCAGGGGGATTTCTGGCTGATAAGAGTGGTTCCTTGTATCTGCCTTCTTTGTACAAACAATATGGTTTATGGTGAACACCTGATTTTCTTCTGGGAGTCTGGAACTTTCATATGTGATAGCCAGAGGGTGCTTAGATGGCCAGTAAAACCTGGCCACTGAGTGTGTCTAATGAAATTAGTGACATTTCACACATGTCTTAACTAGGTGCTGGGGAAATTATGTGTCCTGACTTCCTTGGTATTTAATTGTATATGCCTTATCCCATTGCTAACTTTCTTGTATCTGTATTTGTTTTCTAAAGCTGCCAAAACAAAATACCACATATATGATGGCTCAAGCAGTAGAAATTCATTTTCTCATAGTTCTGGATTCAAAATATCCAAGATCAACATGTTGACAGAATTGGCTTCTCCTGAGGCCTCTATTCTTGGATTGCAGATGGTCACCCATTGGCTGCCTGCTCATATGGTTTTTCCTCTATGCATATGCTCTTTGTGTCTTTCTGTGTCCAGACTTCCTCTTTGTAAAAATATACTAAGGATTAGGACTCACTCTAAGCGCCTCATTATTACTTATAAAGGTACAGTCATATACTATAGTCGCATCGGGGTTTAAGTTTTTAATGTATGAATTTGGGAGGGGGGCATAGGTTAGTTCATAACAGTATTCTTTTGCTCTAATAAATCATAGTCATGGAAACAGCAATATGCTGAGCCCTGTGAGTCCTCATAGTGAATTATTAAAACTGGTAGAAATGTTGGAGACTCTAAAAAAAAAATAAATATATAGTCATTTTCTTTTGCAAATGTTCCATGTATATTTGGTATGGAAAAAACATTTCCCGATTTTTGGATGTAGTGTCCCATATATGTAAATGTTGTCAACATCTGTTGATCTTGTTTTCACAGTACATATTTTTATTTTTTTCTTGAATCCTTTTTGATTCCTTCATTTTAATTTGTCTCTGCTGCTTTTCTTTCATATTTTATTTCTTTTCTGTGTGTCCTGTTATTTTTACATTGTGTAATAAGGGCATAGTTGAAAAATTATCTGTAGCAATTCTTTATAGAAAAGCAAGTTTAAGCTAAGGAGGAGTCAAGATGGCAGAGAAGTAGCAGGCTGAGACTACTTCAGCTAGCAGGAGATCAGCTAGATAGCTTATCTAAGGATTGCAAACACCTCCAAATCCATCGGCAGGTCAAAGAGAAGAAGAACAGCAATTCTGGAAACAGAGAAACAACCACTTTCTGAAAGGTAAGACTGGCAGAGAAGTGAATCCAAAGCGACGGGAAGATAGACCCCGGGAGGAGGGGCCAGCTCCCGGCAAGCGGCGGAGCAACGGAGCACAAAATCAGGACTTTTAAAAGTCTGTTCTGCTGCGGGACATTTCTCCAGAGGCTAAACCAGGGCGCAGCCCACGCGGGGTCAGCGTGGCCTCAGGTCCCGCAGGGTCACAGAAGGATCAAGGTGTCTGAGTGTTGCAGAGCTTGTGGGTATTGGAACGGGAAAACCGGCTACAGAGACAGAGCCGACAGTAAGCTCACAGCTCAGGGTTACCTTGAACCAGTCGCAGGCTCGGTGAGCTTGGAGCGTGGCTGGAGGTCAGGCAGATGGGAGTAACTGGGCGCTGTTCTCTGAGGGCGCACTGAGGAGTGGGGCCCCGGGCTCTCGGCTCCTCCGGGCAGAGACCAGGAGGCCGCCATTTGTATTCCCGTCCTCCGGAACTCTATGGAAAGCGCTCAGGGAACAAAAACTCCTGAAAGCAAACCACAGCGGATTACTCAGCCCCTGGTAAGGGCGGTGAAATTCTGCCTGGGGCAAAGACACTTGAGAATCACTACACCAGGCCCCTCCGCCAGAAGAACAAGAAGAAACCCAGCCAAGACCAAGTTCACCTATCAAGGAGTGTGGTTTCAATACCAAGGAGAGCATCAGAATTCCAGAGGAGGAGAAAGCAAAGCGTGGAACTCATGGCTTTCTCCCTATGATTTTTTTAGTCTTGCAGTTAATTTAATTTTTTTCTTTTTTATTTTTTTTCTCTTCTTCTGCTAAAATGTTTTTTTAACTTCTACCCTTTTCTTTTTTAATGTTTTTAAACTAGTATATCTAATATATATATATTTTTTCTTTTTTATATTTCCTTTATTCATTTTCTTTTTTACAATTCTTTTCTTTTCTTTTTTTTTTTCCTTTCTTTCTTTCTTTCTGAACCTCTTTTTATCCCCTTTCTCCCCCCTCACAATTTGGGATCTCTTCTGATTTGGTCAAAGCATATTTTCTGGAGTAGTTGCCACCCTTTTAGTATTTTACTTTCTCCTTCATATACTCCTATCTGGACAAAATGACAAGGCGGAAAAATTCACCACAAAAAAAAAAGAACAAGAGGCAGTACCGAAGGCTAGGGACCTAATCAATACAG
>NC_081559.1:99783887-99793800 GCF_022355385.1 Mustela nigripes
ATGGGGGCTTAAGTGGGTAGGAGAAAAATCAATGAAACAAGATGGGATTGGGAGGGAGACAATTATAAGTGTCTCTTAATCTCACAAAACAAACTGAGGGTTGCTGGGGGGAGGGGAGTTGGGAGAAGGGGGGTGGGGTTATAGACATTGGAGAGGGTATGTGCTTTGGTGAGTGCTGTGAAGTGTGTAAACCTGGTGATTCACAGACCTGTACCCCTGGGGATAAAAATATATGTTTATAAAAAATAAAAATATTAAAAAGAAAAAGAAAAGCAAGTTTACTTTTTGTCTTGCAAAGTGCCTGGAGGTACTGGTAATATAAATCAATTTATCCAATTCAACGTTTTCAAATGATCTAAAATTGCTTTGCAGTCACCCAGGACTGGACTACTAATTAATCCTTAATTCTGGGATGTACCTTTCAAGAATCCAACGTACATTTGTCATCCAAGTGCTACAAGGCTGTCAATATCTCCAGTACACTTCTCAGGTATTCAACTTTCTTTACTCAATTAAAAAATCCCCGAGAGAAACAGATTCTGTCTGAATTTACATCTCCTCTTGGGTTTTATTCCAAGAATGCTTCATAGTCTCATAAGCTCTCAGGATAGGTTTTTATATTTTATCAAGCACCACTGATCACCCTCTGATCAGTAGGTAGACAATTTCAAATAAACTAGTATGAAAGTGGAGGTCCTCTCTAGCCATCATTCCTCATTTATCAAGTTTTTTTATACCTCTACTTACTTTGAAGATTGACGATGATGCTCAGATTAGGTGTTTGAGAAAGCCCTTTGGGAATTCTCTTGGCTATGGAACTATATCTTCACACTCCATCTTTTCTTCATTTGATCTAACCAGATCAAAGAAGCAAATCTGTTGGGAAAAGACATTTTTTACTAACTCCTCTTTTAAGTAAATGATACATTTATCTACCACATGGACATTGTGCTGATAGAAAAAGCCATTTTAGCGTGATTTACTAAAAAACTTCTCATTTGATATGAGATCTATGCTTTCTTGGAAGATTAATTCAAGCTTTTTGACTTTCTAGAAAATGACTATAATCTGTTTCTCTCTTAATAAATATCACCGTAAACCTTCCAATATATTTTATATGAAATACTGCATATAAACATGCTTAAATTCTATAATAATCTAACAAGAAACTATAGCATTTGTAGATACAAAAATGTGGAAACTGCTATGGAAGAATCTGTTCATATGGACTCTTGCACTCAGTGTGTTTCAAAATTTCCTCAGGTGTGTCATAAATGGAAAATTAAAAATATAAAGAGTGTCTACCACAGTGCCGTAAGTGTTTTGAAGGAAACATAGGGAAGAGAAGGTACACAATTTTGAAATAATGCATTTCCAATAGAACCTCTATTACCAGGAGTAAACCCTGGGGAGAAGAGAGCTCTAACCTCTCTGAAGTTAGCATAAATTTCTTTTATGCCCTATCAACTCTTCAAGATAACCAGAGTCTCATTGGCAAATTAAGTTTCCACTGAATTGTATTCGACAAACTAGCAAAAAAAAAAAAAAAAAAAAAAAAAAAAAAAATACTGAAGATAAAAAATGATGCTGAAGTTCACAAGCACTGGAGTTACATATTCTTTTCTATAAAAGTGATATACAACCAACTCAAAACATGTTGTGAGTCATATTTATTAATAAAATCATATTTTAATGCAACAGAGTTTTCATGAAAGGAATGGGGCAAGATTTTGTTAATGGATATAATTATTGTCTGATGATATGTAAGTTTGAACTTTTATATATTGTCTATTTTTAAAAGTAGTATTTCTCATGGTAATAAAAGGATTATGTAAAGAAATGGATTTTGATTGGATGTCGACTGATTTTGACTGCTCATCATCTCTCTCCTTGTCAGTGGTAATGAAATCCCAATTTCCCCTTGGAGAACTACCCTTTCATCATTGAGCTGTCTTGACTCTACCTTCTTTTATTAATGGGGAATATGACTCACTTGGTCAACCAGCTTTTCCTGTCAGGTATTTGAATTTTGAAAGGGTATAAGAATAACAAAATGACTGAAACTAGTTTATCCAGTGATGGTGACCTAAAAGGCCCCATCAGTTCTGCTACTTTTCTCCCAGATGTTTTGGATCCCGTCCTTTGAGTTGCCTAGTTATACTTTATTTGAGCTACACTACATCTTTTGACTAACCTTGCCCCTTTCTAATTTAAGTTGGCCAGAATAGTTTTTATACAAAAGTGCTTAACCACCTGGTAATTTTTAAATAGAAAGCACATGAAATAATAGATAATGATCTATTTGCCAAGGCTCACTGGTTAGTCTTTAGTTCGTGATTTGTCTGCATATGCTAAATTTATTTATCTGCTGCAGTGTTTCCAAAAACTGGCTTCATATTAGAGTCTCTGATCTTTAAAGCTATGTTAATTGCCAATTAATTCAACTTTGGTCATGAAGATCAGGGATGTGTTTTATTGTTTTGTGGTTTTTTAAAAAGATTTTATTTTATTTTTTTGACAGACAGAGATCACAAGTAGGCAGAGAGGCAGGCAGAGAGAGAGGGGGAAGCAGACTCCCTGCTGAGCAGAGAGCCTGATGTGGGGCTCAATCCCAGGATTCTGGGACCATGACCTGAGCAGAAGGCAGGCTTAATCCACTGAGCCACCCACGTGCCCCTTGTGGTTTTTGTTTTGTCTTTAACTCTGCAGGTTTTGTTTTGTTTGGGTTTTTTGTTTTTGTTTTTGTTTGTTTTTTTTTGCTTTTAAAGATTTATTTGATGGAGTGTGAGATTGAGGAGCTAGAGTTGGAGGGAAGCAGGGAGAGAGGGATGAAGAGAATCCCAAGTAGACTTCGTGCTGGTGAGAACCTGAGGCAGGGCTTGCTCTCAAAATCCTGAGATCATTACCTGAGAAGAAATGAAGAGTAAGACACTTAACCAATTGTGCCACCAAGGGTCCCATAACTCTGCAGTTTGAATAAGCATACAGGAATGAGAACCACTAATTTAAAGCTATGGTCATGAGACATATCACATTGTTTTGATAGTATACAGTTTATGATATTGATTGATAGGAAACATCATTAATACAAAAAATAGGGGCTCCTGAGTGGCCCAGTTGGTTAAGCATCTGATTCATGTCATGATCTCAGGATTGTGAGATTGAGCCTGCATGGGGCTCTGTGCTCAGCCTGGCGTCTGCTTGAGATGCTCTCTCCCTCTCCTTCTGCCCCTCCCACTGTGTGTTCTCTCTTTCTAAAATAAATAAATCTTTTAAAAATTAAGAAAAATAAACATGAGATAAGGGAATAAGTGGAAAATGGCCTCTGAGAAAAACAAAAGGACAGTGTAGCTTCAGCTTTCCCACTTAAGATGAGAATAGTCAATACCCCATGGGGTTGCCAGGTCAATCTATAATGTTGAAGTTCCTCTGCCTTCTGAAAATATCAGTATAGTGAAGTTGAGATAATACTTCCAGAGCTTAAGTAATCTCTTCAGTAAAATTTTGCCTCTATGTTTTTGTGTTTTGTTTTGTTTGTAGCTAGAACACTCTTCACTATAGAAAACAAACTAATGGTTACTGGAGGGAAGGTGGGGGTAGGGAATAGGTGAAGTGGATTAAGCAGGACACTTTTCCTGATGAGCACGGGGTGATGTATGGAATTGTTGAATCACTATATTGGACATCACAAACTAATATTACATTGTATGTTAACTAACTGGAATTTAAATAAAAACTTTAAAAAGAGAAACTTCTATTTTTAGAGCTAGTAAAGAAAAAATTCTTCAATTTTAGATGGAGAGACTACGGATCAGAGATGGCCTCTGCAAGGCCCACTGTGAGGCAACATCCTTGCTAGGTACAGAACCATGTTCTCTTAAGACCACTCTGTGTCTACTTTGTCAGCTATACTTTCCTCCTCCTACATTTTTAATTACACTCTTCATCCTACCCCAATTTCCTAATTTCTTTCTCTATAATATACATATGTTCCCTAAGAGGCAGTGAGTGGTGCATGGGGACTCAAAATGGGATGAAATGTCTTTAGGTTCAAATACAAACTCCCTTAATAATTTTTTGTTGGTGACCTTGGAGAGCCTCTCGGTTTCTGTGTGCCTCTTACTCCCTCTATACATTTTGGATAATAATAGTGCCTACCACATAAAATTGTATTATATTAGATAATTCATGCAAGGCAGTTTGAAGGTGCCTCTTACAGGTTACATACTCAGTGAAGGTAAACTATTATTATTCTCATCATAGCTTGTTGTCAGGCTTCTCATTTTATCTTTTTTCCCCCCTTACATGGTTTTCTTCTCTGGTTTCAAAGAGGACACATCTTTTATTGTAGTTTCTAAGAAATATCTAAAGCTTTCTTTCCTTTTCCTAGAGTCATAAAATCTACTTTACCTCAGTTTTCTCAATATCCTTTACTGTGGGTGAGTAATATTTTTATTTGTTTTACTTTCATAGAAATACTTGTAAATAGTTTAAAATACCAAATAGTTTATCAAGATTTATATTGAAAAACATGGTCCCCTGACTCATTCATTTCCTATCTTAATTTTCTTTCCTCTGGCACAATCACTTGGAATTATCTTAGCTTTTTTCTCCTGGTACCAGAAGAAAAATATTTCATATTACTGAATGACTTAATTTTTATTTTTTTTCTGTTTTACATAACAAGTGTTGCAATCTGTATTAGTCAGAGTTATCCAGAGAAACAGTACCACTGAGAAATATATTGCTATTCATATTATAATACATATTATTTTATTATGTATAATTATATTATAGATTATTTGCTCTACATTATTTTATTATACACATATAGCTTATTATGAGGGATTGAATCATGTGATTATGGAGACTGAGAGTCTTTTTTTTTTTAAGATTTTATTTATTTATTTGACAGATAGAGATCACAAGTAGGCAGAGAGGCAGGCAGAGAGAGAGAGAGATGGAAACAGGCTTCCCGCTGAGCAGAGAGCCTGACATGGGGCTCGATCCCAGGACCCTGGGATCATGACCTGAGCTGAAGGCAGAGGCTTTAACCCACTGAGCCACCCAGGTGCCCCAAGACTGAAGAGTCTTAAGATCTATAGTTGGCTAGCTGGAGACCCAGAAGAACGGATGGTGTAAGTTCTGGTCAGGTGTCTGAGTTTGAAGACAGAAGACCAATGTTCATCTCAAAGACAGTCAGGCAGAGAGAGCAAATTCATTCTTACTCAGCTTTTTTATTCCAAGCAGGCTTTCAATGTTTGGATGAGGCCCACCTATAATGGGAAGGGCAGTTTGTTTTCTACTGATCTGAATGTTAATCACATCTAATTAAGACAGCAAATAATGTGTGATCTATATCTATCTAGATATTTATCTAGCTATCTTTCTAATCAATTGCTCTTTTTATCCATTATCTATCATCTATCATCTTTAGAGTCAGAGTCCCAGTGCTATCACTACTATTGGGTTCATGTCACTCTAATCCAGTTATGTTACCCTAACGCTTCCCTTTGCTTCCTTCACAGAGGCCTGATTCAGTAAGCAAATGTTTATCTTTCTTCTGGTTATGACTAATGGCTCTTGGCTTTGGAGCATATTTACCCAGTTAGCAATAAAAAGCTAGATAAAGAAACTCAGTCCCCAAAATCAGTTTACTGATTCTATCTGCAAAACCCACTCTTGTTTTCCAACCTTATGGAAAATATTAGTAATTAATAAAACTCCCATCTGACAACAAGCTAGCATTGTAATATGTTAAATTGGAAATAACAATAAAAATAAATTAACAAAAAACAAGTATCTTTTTTCATATGTTCCATGAGAGAAGGCTAATTACAAACCCAACAAATTTCCTTAACCAGTACTTACCTTTTCTTATGATTTTGTTTTTCACTGTGTTTTCTAAAAAAATAGCTATGCTTCTTGAACATGATTGATTCCACATTTTAGGGGAGGAAAAAATCAATTTGGACTTAGAATATACTATTATTGCTAGAAGGAAGGGTTCTTTCAGAGATGCCTGCTGGGATCCCTGTATTAAAAGAACAAAGGAATCATATTAAAGGGGCTCATAATAGCTGACTGTGACAATTTTAAATTAATAATGACACAAAAAGCCCTCATAATTAATGGAAACAAATTCTGTTCTTGAAAGGCCATGATTTCATAGTGAAATTTAAATGTAAGGAATTAGCATAAAGTGTATTATATTGATTGCAATACAAAAATAGGAAGTATTAATTGTATGCATAAACTGTTTCTTCTATTAAATATATGTTTGCTTATAAACTACAATGATATCCTTGCTTCTCTCGAGTAATAGGGAATGACAAACATGGGGCTGGGGCTTGAATTATGCATAATAATCTTGGAAAAGTTAGTGGCTACACCAAAAATAGGAGGAAAAATTAGTCCCAAAACCACATTAAATATACAGGCAGAAAGAGGGTTCTGCAGTGTATTTCAGTTTGGTGTACTAGCTAAATGTTCAATAGAGACCTGACCAGATAGGTTTGATCCTGCATCTAATATGAAAGAAACCTTTTGAAGGACTTACATACAGATAAGACATCTTATGTTTGTTTGTTTGTTTTTGTTTCCTTCCCAATATCTTTAATTGTAGTAAAATACACATAACATGAAATCAATGTTGTGACCATTTAAGTGTACAGTGTAGTGGCATTAAAATATATTCATGATGTATTACCAATACCACAATCCATCTCCAGAATTCTTTTTCTTTTGTATGACTGAAACTATGCACACTAAACATTAACTCCCCATCCCCTTATTTTCCCCCAGCATCTGGCAACCACCATTCTACTTTTTGTCTCTATGATTTTGACTACTCTAAGTATCTCATATAAATGGAATCATACCATATGTGTCTCTTTTAAGATTGTGTTATTTCATTTAGTATAATGTTCCCAAGTATCATCTGTGTTGTAGCATATGTCAGAATTTCCTTATTTTTTAAGGCTGAATAATATTCCATTGCATGTTATACCACAATTTGCTTATCCATTCATCAGTGGATACTTGGGTTGTTTCCACATTTCAGTTGTTGTAGACTATGCTTCTATGAATAGACATCCATGTTTTTAATAATATCTAACAACAGGGACACCTGGGTGGTGCAGTCAGTTAAGCATCTGCTTTCAGCTTGGGTTGTGATCTCAGGGTCCTGGGATCAAGTCCCACATCAGACTCTTGCTCAGCACTGAATCTGCTTCTCCCTCTCCCTCTGCTGCTCCTGTTTGTGCTCTCTCTCTCTCTCTTTCTGTATCAAATAAATAAATATAAGCTTTAAAAAAATAATACCTAAGAACAGACAAAACATTGGATTATGTAATACCAAAAACTTAAGAGTGGGCATAATTTGTGGAGAAAAAGTAGGTTAAAAAAAAAGACTTAAATGGAAAGAATGGATCCAATAAATTATTGATGTAACAAAGGAAGTTTATATAAAAAAAAAGTTTGAACTTGGGGCGCCTGGGTGGCTCAGTGGGTTAAAGCCTCTGCCTTCAGCTCAGGTCATGATCCCAGAGTTCTGGGATCGAGCCCCGCATCAGGCTCTCTGCTCGGCAGGGAGCCTGCTTCCCTTCCTCTCTCTCTGCCTGCTTGTGATCTCTGTCTGTCAAATAAATAAATAAAATCTTAAAAAAAAAGTTTGAACTAATGATTAGTGACTATTGAATTCGCCTTTGGAGAATTAGTGTATTCATATCAATATGACTCTTTATCTTGATTAACAATTTTCTTATGTAGTTGGCTGCTCCCATATTGGGGGCATAGATATTTACAATTGTTAGATCATCTTGGTGGATAGTCCCTTTAAGAATGATGTAGTGTCCTTCTGTATCTCTGACTACAGTCTTTAGTTTAAAATCTAATTTATCTGATAAGAGAATCGCTACCCCAGCCTTCTTTTGAGGCCCATTGGCATGAAAGATGCTTCTCCATCCCTTCACTTTCAGTCTGGTGTATCTTTAGATACAAAAATGGTCTCTTGTAGACAACATATGGATGGGTCCTGTCGTTTTATCCAATCTGCAACCCTGTGCCATTTTATGGGCGCATTTAGGCCATTCACACTGAGAGTGATTATTGATAGATACATTTTTATTGACATCGTGTTACCTTTGAAGTCTTTCTTTCTGTAGATTGTCTCTATATTTCTGTTCAATGCTATTCTTAGGATTTTCCCTCTTTTATAGAACTCCCCTTAATATTTCCTGCAGTGTTGGCTTGGTGGTTGCATAGTCTTTTAAGCCTTGCTGGTCTTGGAAACTCTTTATCTCTCCATCCATTTTGAATGTCAGTCTTTCTGGATAAAGTATTCTTGGCTGCAAGTTCTTCTCATTTAGTGCCCTGAATATGTCTTGCCAGCCCTTTCTGGCTTGCCAGGTCTCTGTGGACAGGTCTGACGTTATTCTGATGGGCTTTCCTCTGTAAGTAAGGAGCCTCTTTGTCCTAGAGGCTTTCAAGAGATAATACCTACAATTATGATTCCTCAATTTGACTATCAGGTGCCTTGGTGTTTTTTTGGAATGTATAATCTTGGGTGGAGACCTTTCAGCCTCTAGAACATGAATGCTGGTTCCATTCACAAGATTGGGAAAATTTTCATGAAGAACTTGTTCCACTATATCCTCTAGACTTCTTTCTTTCTCCTTCCCTTCAGTGATTCCAATAATTCTGACGTTGGAATGTTTCATCATTTATTTCCCTGATTCTATTTTCGTGGTTTCTAAGCTGTTTGTTCCAGGCTTCCTCCTGATCCTTTCTCTCTATCTGTTTGTCCTCCAGATCACTAATTCTATCTTCTGCCTCAGTTACCCTAGCTTTGAGAGAATTTAGATTAGATTGGAATTAATTGAGAGCATTGTGAAGTTCATCCCTGGTAGCTTTCAGCTCAGCCCTAACATTTTGAACATCCTGTCTGGTCGCTTTCAGTTTGGCCCTAATCAATTCCATTTGGTCACCCATGGCTTTCTCCAACCTAGCTATTGCCTGGATAATTGTTAGCCTGAATTTTCTTTCTGACATATTGTCTACGTTGATAGACATTAGCTCTGTTCCAGAAGGTCCATCTTCTGTGTTTTTCTTCTGTTGGGCATTCCTCCTCCTAGTCATTTTGGTGAGAGATGACTGAACAGATGTAGCTGGATGTATCGACCATGGTGCAGTCAAGGTGCACCCTAGATCACTTCTGAGCAATCAGGATTCCCCACCTGAATGAGAGACAAAAGGAAAGAAAAAGAAAAAAAGAGAGAGAGAGAGAGACAGGAAAGAAAGGGAACACGAAAGAGAAGTTTCAGCCCAAATGGGCCCCAGTGTATGATTTATGAAGTATATAATCAAAAACAGACAAACAAAAAGACTGATAAAAGTATATGCCACAAGAAAAAAATATATATATATACAAATAAAGGAAGAACCTTATCAAAAAGAACACCAAGTATAAGATTTATATATCAGGACAAACACAAAAACACAGAAACAGTGGTGGAAGAAAAAGATGGGAGAGTGGTTATAAATTCTCAGTGTGTGAGGTAGGTTGTTTTGATTCTTCCTGGATGTATCTTGATATCTTTGTTAAAGGACTCAAGTTTCCTAAGGTAAAGGGGGATTAAAAATTAGTTTACCTATAGGGGTAGTATTGATTGGGGAAAGGGGATTACTTTGAAGTTTAACTCTATATGAATATTAGAAGATAAAAATAAAAAGGAATAAACTAGACTAAACTGAACTAAAATTTAAAAAAAGAAATTCAAAAAATAGAAATGTAAAAGAAAAACACAGGTGTATGTATCAAAAAGTTCATGTTAGAAGGTTATTATGGAATTTGATGTACTGGACAGCTCACTGTGATGGTAAATAGGTTAAAAAATTATCTATATAAAAAAAT
>NC_081559.1:99793900-99822616 GCF_022355385.1 Mustela nigripes
TTTTTTTTTTTTTTTCTTTCTTGGTTTGTTTTCTGGGGGAGGGGCCTGCCACGTGGGTTTTAAGTCAATGATGTTCCCTGACTTAAGTCCCCCCACCCCTCTCAAGGGGGTGGGCTCTGAGGAAACTGTTTTGTTTTTTTTTTTTCCAGGCTTTTGTTCTCTGGCGGTTTTTATGTTTGTTCACTTTTTTTTTTCTCTCTCTCCTTGACCACTTTTGATGGTTTTTGTAGTTTTAGAGGAAAACAGACTGCACCCTGACCTCCCTCTCAGAGAGAAGCCTCAGTCTGGCTGCTGAGCCCAGATGAGTTCCCCCTTTGCAGCTGGCAGAGCAGGTTCAGATTCGCCGTCCCTGCCCACTGGCGTCTTCTGCCCCTGTAGAGATCCAGACATGTATAATTCTGATCTCAGGCTGATTTCATGGGTGATCGGAGTTCCTTGGTAGGTAATCAGCTCACTTGGGGTACCAGTTAAAAAGGCGCCTCCTCCTACTTCCTCGCCATCTGAGGTCTAATGACCCAACACAAGCATCATTTGGTTGGCAATGCAGAGTTAATCATTACTTTTAGCTTGGGAAATTTATTGTACATTTACTGGTTCTATAATAGCTTAATCCCACTATATAGTACCCACATTTGTACCAATTCCCAACCAAGAACTTTTGCTATCCCTTTGTACTTTTGTCTTTTTTATTTGCTTGACCTATCATCAATGCTCAAGTCTTCCGGCTCAGTCTGCTACCCAAGCTTTTGTCCTTCTGTCCATTTTTCTGTCACACATGCCTTCAGATTTGTATTGATGACAGATTCACAACAGCTTCTATGAAAGTGTATTGAAATAACACAGTTAAAAATTATTTCTTATGCTGCTGAAATGTTAGGTTCCCTGCTGTCGGTATTTGCATGAACTGAGACACCCAGATCTAATAGTGGAAGGAATGTCTTTAAATAGCCAGGCATGGTGGCCACTGACATCCTAAAGTGAAAAATCTCTAGCATTTTCTCTGCATCACTAGGGCACGATGCTTTCCATTATCTGGTTTCTTAGGCAGTTGAAGAAGGTAATGTCACTTTTAAAAATGGTTATCTCCTTGCCTCCACACAAAATAGCCAGTGTGGGCTTTTTGTATTTTTTTTAAGAGGATTCCTTATGGTGAATATTTCACCTCAGTAAAAATGTTGGAGCAAGTTATTCTCAAACCACCAGTGAAATTAATGAGGGCTCCTCTCTGCCTGGCTCCTGCTCGTCCAGGTTCCTGGTCCTAACAGCTTACCTTCTAAGCATGGCCTCACCCTTCACTGTGTGCCTCTTGATTCTACCCTCCACAGAGTGGCCAGAGTAACCTATATCAAATATTCAGTAAATATGCCAATTCTTGGTGACAACCTGGCATAAACATGGTATCATCCAGCAACTAAAAATTAAATTCCTAAAGTCAAAAGATTAGTTCCTCTTTAGACTATTCCTTGTATAGCTCTAGCTTCATGTCCTTATCACTATATGCCTTAAACTTTACAGTCTACCAAGTCCTGAGCTGTTTTAATTCCTTACACATAGCACAGAGTGAAAACCAGTACCTGCTTCTCAGGATTGTTTCAAAATAATGTGTATAAAGAACTTAGCACATAAGTGCCTCAAGGAAAGCCCTCAATAAAATGAGCTTTTGAAATTTAATTTTAGAGTTAATTCCATATGACTTTTTCCTCATGTTGGTTCTTCCTTATCCATAGGCCCTCAACTTCCCAACACCCTTCCCCTTTTGGGATTTTGTTAACTCTAGCCCCCCATGACACCTTTCACAAGTCATCTCCTTCGAGAATAGATGCTTCTCCTCTGTGTGGTACCCCAGACTCATCTTTGTCATTGCTACATAAAGTCAGGCTTCTGAATGTTTTTCTCTGTCTGTCTTTCCCATTGCTCTCACTGCTTTCTGGAAAACAAGAGGAAGGACTCACTCACTTTGCATTCTTGGTATTTAGCATAAAATTTAGCACAATAAATAGCACTTAATAAAAACTCATTTTATTTTATTTTATTTATTTATTTGACAGAGATCACAAGTAGGCAGAGAGAGAGAGGGAAGCAGGCTCCCCGCTGAGCAGAGAGCCTGATGCGGGACTCGATCCCAGGACCCTGAGATCATGACCCGAGCCGAAGGCAGCGGCTTAACCCACTGAGCCACCCAGGTGCCCCCAAAACTCATATAACATAAGATACTACTAAAAAAAGGGTACCTTAATCATGCAAAGTCCACAATAAGAAAAACTAAAAATTATTGCCGAAGTATTAAATATTAACTTATTACACAGTTTAATCATTGTGAAATGAATGGCAAGCATTGTTTTTTTGTTTGTTTTGTTTTGGGTTTGTTTTTTTACCAAGTATCTACTCTGAAGCAGTGCAGAATTAAGTGTGACATACAAATGTTGTAGCGGCCCTTACATGGCCATTCTTTAGGCTCCAGGTGTTTTGAGATATTACTAGCTAAATAAATTCAAAATCTTGTAAAAAAAAATCTGCTGCTTAAAACTGGAAATGGAAAGTGTCAAGAAATATAGGCTACATTTTTAAAAAGCAAATAATAAATAAAAGAATGAATAGTGTTGTTTATTGCAAGTAATGGAAAGGCTCTGTTTAATCTCTGAAATACATTTAAAATGCATAAATAGGAAAGGATTGCATACTTCTGACCCAGTCTCATCCTACTGCTACTCATGCTACTCATGCTACTCTAGTAAATTGGATATCGGTTAATTGAATAGTTTATCAATCTGTAAACTGCATTCAAGTTCAGAAGCTCTTTAAAATGTAATCATTTTAGATAAATACTGTTGCGGTTTTCATTTCAATTTTTGATCACATCACAGTAATATGGTATTTTCTCATTACATTTCACTATAGATCATGCCCTGACATTATTTTCTAAACTTGCTTACAAATGCTTCTTTCATGGGATATTCCTTACAAAATGTACATTTTGTTAAAGTGGGAACCGAGAGTGCTTTAGACTAGGTGGCATCCTTCCTAATCAGAAGCTATTTTGAAGTCATCAAAATCAGCCTGGGTCAATGGAATAAAAATCATGCAGAATAGTTGTCTTTAAGCTTGACCTTTGAAATTTTCTCATTTCCAAAAGTAAATTTAGTCATTGAGATCTTGAGATAATCACTTTTACTTTTTATTCCAATAAGGATAATACAGATGACTTTTCCAGCAACATAAGAAAATATAGGGTGCCTCTTAGAAAATATTGGGTGCATCATATAAATTCAGGTTGTCATATTTATTTATTTATTTACTTATTTGAGAGAGAGAGCACAAGCATGGGGGAACTGTAGAGAGAGAGAGGGAGAAGTAGGTTCTCTGCTGAGCAGGGAGCCCTACATGAGGCTTGATTCCAGGACCCTGGGATGGTGACTGAGCTGAAGGTAAAGGCTTAACTGAGCTACCTATGCACCCCCAGGTAATCATTTAAAAGAATATTAAATGTTACTGTTTGCAAAGAATTAACAATGTGATTAGCAATATACACCTAAATTTGAAATGTTATTTCAATTAAATTTACCTTTCATTATTATAAAAAGCTGAATAATATTAACATTAAAAATCAAATGTGTATTTTAATAAGTTTAAAAAAGTCACCAAGATTCTTATCCACTTCTCCTTGTGAACATATGTATTTTTATGTATGAGTTCTTTCCTCTTTGTTGGTCATAAGCCATTAACAAATATTATGCAACAAACCATAACAATCCAGTTATTCTCAGTTGCATCAAAACAAAATTATAAATAGTGTCATAAAATTAGCAATTTAAAAAATATGCATTTTTTAAAGAAAACATTAAATCAGAAATTAAATCATAAAAGAGGAAGCCAATAGGTTAAACTATAAAATCTTAAAATACCTGTAAGGCAAAAGCAATGCTAAAATATCTTTCTCTGGTCAAAAGCTATAAACATTTGCTGCTCACCTGTCTTTCATTCGCTCCTTCCCAGTTTTCCCTGGTATTTTATTTTCCTTCAGGTATGCTCCCTGCCCCTACATAGCACATTTGCTTTAAGAGAAGTTGATTGTACCTTTAAACCTAAAAGTGTGCCCTGATTTATTTAGTTGACTCAATATTTCTAATTATTTAGCAGCTGCAGTTATTAGGAGTGCCCTAAGTCTGTCCAAACTAAGTTCAAGTCTTTTGTTTAGAACTCTAGGATAAAGATGCTCTCCCTTTCTCTTGAAAGCATGGAGGTCGGTGTGATTCCTAGAACTCATAAAACTGCTTTACAACAATGTGGACAGCCTGCAGGAGCACAAATGTGACCAATAAAAGAGAGGACATCTGAGAATTAAGGTAGAGATCTGATAAAAATGGTGGCTGAAATCTACTCTGCCTCTGGGCTTTTTTTTGTTGTTATGTGAACCAGTAAACCTCCAGTATTAATTTGCTACTGTAACAAAACAAGGAGGGTTTTAAATTACAGAAATTGATAGCTGTACAGTTTTAGAGGCTAGAATTCTGAATTAAGATGTCAACAAACTGGGATCCTTTGGCGGCTGTGAGGAAGAGTCTGCTGCCTGCCTTTTGCCCATCTTCTTGAGGTTCCAGCCATTGTTGGTGGTTCTGGACTTGTAGATACATCATCCTGTTCTCTTCTTTTTCACGTGGTGAATTTTGCTGTGGAGGGCGGGCTACAGCTCAATCAATAACGGTTTCCTTATTGTGAAAGCCACTTGCAGGTTTTTATTGTTACTGATAATTAAAATCACCCAAACTAAAGCCTAGGGAACCCTTATACACATGGTCATCTGCTAGTATTTGAAATTCCTAGTCAACCACAAAACAAGCCCTTTCATTTCCAAATTAATCATCCTCTGAACAACAGCAATGTCATTTTGGACTGCATTTGCATTGGGATTCTTCCAAGTCTGTTTGATCCTTAAGACAATCTAGTTAACTGTTTCTAGGTCCACTCAGTGTGACCATAAATTTAACTCAGAAATTAACCCTCAACATTCCATACAAAAAGTGTAGTCTATCCTACTTGCATAGGCAAATGGTTAGTATACCAGCTACCATCTGGGGAAAAAAGTGAAGATGGAGAAAAGAAGCTCCAAACTTCAGTAGCTCAATAAGACTCGTTTTTTACTCACTCATCCATCCAATGAGGAAGTTACTGGCTATCTTGGGAAACTCTACTAAGATACTCAGGGAACCATCCTTTATCACCGAATTTAACTCATAACCTCCAGTCATTGTGTTACTTTCCTTAGGGTTGCTGCTACAAATTACTACAAACTTATTAACTTAAAATAGCGGAAATTTATTCTCTTCTAGTTCTGGAATTCAGAAATTCAAAATCAAAGCAGTGTTTTAGAGAAGTCATTCCTTGTCTCTCGTACTCTGCATTGCTGCTGGTAACCCTTGCCTTTTCTCAACATGTGACTGCGTTATTCTAACCTCTGTGGCTGTCTTCACTGTCTTCTCATGGCCTTTCCTGGTGTGTCCCCTCCCCTGTGTCTGTTTCCCCTTCTTTTCTATTCTAACTTATTGGATTTAAGGCTCACCCTATTAAGGGTGATCACAACTGAAGATCCTTACCTTATTTACAGGTATGGAGATCCTTATTCCAAATAAGCTCACATACATCTTTTGGAAGCCACAGTTTAACCCATTGTAGTCATCATAGAACAATATGAGATGACAGAGCCACACTGGGTATAAACATCATTTGCTTACCTTCTACTGGCCAGAAATACTTACAAGATAACTGAGAAATATGCCTGTGTCTTGACAGCTGCTTCCAGAATGAGCTTTAGGGTAGAAACTACACTATGCACGAAGAATTGTGGTCACCAGTTGGTCTTCTCTGCTATACACCTAAGAGTGGAGCTTAATGCCTCTTCTTCATGTTAGAACTGATATTCTGAAAGTGTTAATATCTGTGTTCAGCATAAACAGATGATGAACTAAAGTAATGTAAAATTATCAGGGAGAAAGCGCAAAGGGAGATGCTGCCATATGTAGTTAGATAGAACACCTGGGTAAAAGTTTGGGCTGTTACTAAGGAATATCCAACAGGAGAGCACTTTGGAAGGCTTGTTATAGAATTGTACTTGGAAATGTCTTCTGGTGAATTATCACAATGGAGACTTCTGTCTCCTAAAATGCAATAGCTTCAACTTGAGGTTCTTATTGATGTATACCCATTTATAGTATTATGCTTAAAATTTTCTACATTTTGTACTTGTAACTGAATTGGTATCTCCTCGTTTCTTACTACATATAATTTTTCTGGGCTCCATATTAGTCCAAAGCCATACCTTCTACTAAATTCTTTATAATCTTTTATTCAAAAAAAATTTAAAAATCATACCCTATAGTGGTTTAGTAGATGTTACTGATTTTAATGGGTGACAGGTGATGATGGTGAATTCTCTAAAATACATGTATTATATCCTACTCTCCTCCTAGCATATGGAATTATTTTTGGCAGTTTTATAACTTGAAATTGAGCAAAGATTTAAATGTAAGACCTGAAACCCTAAAACTCTTAGAAGAAAACTTAGGGGGAAAGATCCTTGACATTGGCCTAGGTGATAACTTCTTGGATAAAGTCACACACACACACACAAAAGGTAACAAAACCCAAAATAAATAAATGGGATCTCATTAAACTAAAGGGCTCTGCATAGCAAGGAAAATGATAAATAAATTGAAAGGCAACCCACTGGATGGGGGAAAACATTTGCAGACCATCTGCTAAGGGACCAGTATCTAAAATATAGAAAGAACTCACAGAACCCAATAGCAAAAATGTGAACAATCCAATTAAAAGTGGGCAGAGGACGTGAACAGACATTTTTCCAAGGATATACAAATGGCTAGCAGGTATAAGAAAAGATGCTCACCACCACTAAAAATCAGAGAGATACAAATCAAAACCAGTAGATAAATAAGTTCTAGAGATCTAAGGCACAACCTGGTAATTGAAGCCAACAAGACCATATAATAAAATTCAACATCGCTAAAAGACTAAATCTTAACTATTCTCAAAACACACAAAAAAATGATAAATATTTGAGATGATAAAGATGTTAGTTAATGCTACTGTGTTGATTATATTGCAATATATAAATGTATCAAACCAATGCAGCATATACCTCCAATTTACACAATATTATATATCATTTATAGTTCTTTATAAGCATACATTACTGAGGGAATTAATTTGTGACTGCAGTGTCTTAGCTGTCATGCTTTAAAAATATTTTGTGTCCAAATTCATCCTTTTGGGACATACTTTAAAATGATGCATAAAATCTTTACAATGGTGCAAATTTTATTTTTATCTTTATTTTTACTTTTTTAAATGATTTTATTTATTTATTTATTAGAAAGAACGAGCAAGCATATGAGCAGGGTGGGGGAGGGGCTGAGGGAGAACAAGAGGGAGAAGCACATTCTCTGCTGAGCAGGCAGCTGGATGGAAATGGCACTGTATCCCAGGATCCAGAGATCATGACTTGAGAGGAAGGCAGAAGCTTAACAACTCAACCTCTCAGGTGCCCCTATTTTTACTTTTTAAAACACATCAGTTAAGAATATTTCTTTTAGTTCAAGGTAGATTCCCTAATCAATATTTAAAATCTTATAGTATGTTTCCCCTATTTACACCTCCAGGAAAATGAAAGTACAGTAATAGAGCACCAATTGTTGTAGAATAATGAGTGCTTTAATGATTGCTAATCTTAGCATGTTCATTTATGAATGACATGAAATGGAATATGAAAAGTGGCAGTAACACTTCTTTAACCAGTTTTGTGGTTAGTAGTGATTTTATTTTTTGTAAAAAAAGAATTGCAATGAAACTTGATGACTCTATTAAAAAAAAAAGAGAGAAAGAAAAGAAAAAGTTACTCTAATTTTATATAGCTGCCATTCAGTAGAGGACTGACCAGACTCCTGCCCCTTCCTTATTTTGTGGTAGAAAATGATGAATGCCATCTTTGTATTAAGTTCTTAGAATTCTTGAGCAATTGAAATGCATTAAAAAACACTCATGAAGAAAAATTAGTGATCCTAAAAGTAAGAAGGGATTTACAAAAATAATGACCATATTGTACATTAAGTTTGTGGAGGAAAACCGAACAACAATATAAAGATTATAAACAGGTAAATAACACCATCAGTTTTTCCCTTTAGTGATATGACTCTGGTAGAAGTTGAAGAGAAGGAAGTGAACATTGGAAAAGGTTGTAAGGTATGAAACTTGCATTTGTTTACAAATAAATAAAAATTCCCTTAATTTGATAGCAAATGTAGAAGGTTAAGTTAATTATCAGAGTGGTGGACTTCACCTGAATCAGTGACTGATTAAATGTCCCAGTAAGTGGATAGCGAGTTCTGTAGGTCTCTGATTGGGTGGCAGCGGGAATATTGCCACCATTTCACTGCCAGGGAGAATATATAGAAAGCAAGGAAGGCTTCTTTTGTTGTGGGACAGTGCATGGGCGTAGATTACACATGTTAAATGTAATGAATCCATGGAGCATCCAAATGAACAGTAGACAAGCTGCAGGATCTTTTCCAGTTCTAAAGTTACAGGCTGGTTCTTAGGGCATAATACAGAAGAATATCCAGTAGTGGTCCAAGAGTGAGAAGTGGCATGAACATATTGGCATAGCATTTTATAAGGTTATATAGAAAAACATTACCTTTTAATTTTTATTTTACTTGGTACACAAGTCAAATGTACAGTTTTTTTCCCTAAGATTTTATTTATTTATTTAACAGAACAGAGAGAGAGAGAGAGGGAACATAAGAAGAAGAGTGGAAGAGGGAGAAGCAGGCTCCCTACTGAGCTGGGATCCTGATGCAGGCCTTGATCCCAGGACCCTGGGATGATGGCCTGAGCTGAAGGCAGTCACTTAACCAACTAAGCCACCCAGGTGCCCCAAATGTATAGCTTTTTGAAGAACCTTTCTCCAGACTCACTGGCTGAAAAAAATTTGGACTATAGAGAGTTTTCAGTAATCTTCTTAGATGGTTCTGATAGGCTGTCAGGTTTGTCAACCACGGGTGTAGGACCATTTTCCCTAAACTTTGACCTGAGAAACAAGTTTGGGGATATACTTAACTGATCTTCCAAAACAAAGTGATCTGTCAAGCAAGCTTATGAAATGCCACATATAAAATCTCTTTCTTAGAGTTACAAATAAGCATGAGCTTGATAGATAAATAAAAATTCTGTTAAATGGTTAAACTTCATTTTAAAAGGGACAATTTTGGGAGAGGAGTCAAAATGGTGGAGAAGTAACAGGCTGAGACTACATCAGACAGCAGGAGATCATCTAAATAGCTTAACTAAAGATTGCAAACACCTACAAATCCAATGGGAGATCGAAGAGAAGAACAGCAATTCTAGAAACAGAAAATCAACCACTTTCTGAAATGTAGGACTGGCGGAGAAGTGAATCCAAAGCAACAAGAAGATAGACCCCACGGGGAGGGGCTGGCTCCCGGCAAGTGGCTGAGCAACGGAGCACTAAATCAGGACTTTTAAAAGTCTGTTCTGCTGAGGGAAATCACTCCAGAGGCTAAACCAGGGTGAAGCCCACATGGGATCAGCATGGCCTGAGGTCCCACAGTGTCACAGAAGGATTGGGAGAGTCTGAGTGTCACAGAGCTTGCAGGTATTAGAACGGGGAAACCAGCTACAGAGACAGTGCCGAGGAGTGTGCTCTCAGTTTGGGGTTACTTTGAACAAGTCACAGGCTCGGTGAACTCGGAGCACGGCCAGAGGCCAGGGAGACATGAATAACTGGGCACTATTCTCTGAGGACACACTGAGGAGTGAGGCCCCGAGCTCTCAGCTCCTCCAGGCCAGAAACTGGGAGGCTGCCATTTTCATTCCTGTCCTCTAGAACTCTACGGAAAGCATTCAGGGAACAAAAGCTCCCGAAAGTGAACGCCAGCGGTTTACTCAGCCCAGCCCCTGATAAGGGCAATGAAATTCTGCCTGGGGCAAAGACATTTGAGAATTATTACAATAGGACCCACCCTGAGAAGATCAACAAGAAATCCAGCGAAGACCAAGTTCACTGACCAAGGAGTGCAGGTTCAACACCAAAGAGAGCAACAGAATTCCAGAGGAGGAGAAATCAAATGGCTTTCTCCCCATGATTCTTTAGTCTTGCAGTTAATCTAATTTTGTTTTAATTTTTTTCTTCTTCTGCTAAAATTTTTTTAACTTTTACCCTTTTCTTTTTTAACGTTTTTAAACTAGTTTATCTAATATATATATATATTTTTCTTTATTTTCTTTTTTTAATTGTTTCTTTCTTTCTTTTTTTTTCTGAACCTCTTTTTATCCCCTTTCTCCCTCCCATGATTTGGGATCTTCTGATTTGGTTAAAACATATTTTCCTGGGGTCTTTGCCACCCTTTTAGTATTTTACTTGCTCTTTCATATACTCTTATCTGGACAAAATGACAAGGCGGAAAAATTCACCACAAAAAAAAAGAACAAGAGGCAGTACCGAAGACTAGGGACCTAATCAAAACAGACGTTGGTAATATGTCAGATCTAGAGTTTAGAATAACGATTCTCAAGGTACTAGCCAGGCTCCAAAAAGGCATGGAAGATATTAGAGAAACCCTCTCGGGAGATATAAAAGCCCTTTCTGGAGAAATAAAAGAACTAAAATCTAACCAAGTTGAAATCAAAAAAGCTATTAATGAGGTGCAATAAAAAGTGGAGGCTCTCACTGCTAGGATAAACGAGGCAGAAGAAAGAATTAGCGACACAGAAGACCAAATGACAGAGAATAAAGAAGCTGAGAAAAAGAGGGACAAACAGCTACTGGACCATGAGGGAAGAATTAAAGAGATAAGTGACACCACAAGACAAAACAACATTAGATTAATTGGGATTCCAGAAGAAGAAGAAAGAGAGAGGGGAGCAGAAGGTATATTGGAGAGAATTATTAGAGAGAATTTCCCTAATATGGCAAAGGGAACAAGCATCAAAATCCAGAAGGTGCAGAGAACCCCGCTCAAAATCAACAAGAACAGGTCCACACCCTGTCACCTAATAATAAAATTTACAAGTCTCAGTGACAAAGAGAAAATCCTGAAAGCAGCCCTGGAAAAGAAGTCTGCAACATACAATGATAAAAATATTAGATTCGCAGCAAAGTTATACACAGAGACCTGGCAGGCCAGAAAGAGCTGGCATGATATATTCAGAGCACTAAATGAGAAAAATATGCAGCCAAGAATACTATATCCAGCTAGGCTATCATTGAAAATAGAAGGAGAGATAAAAAGTTCCAGGACAAACAAAAACTGAAGAATTTGCAAACACCAAACCAGCTCTACAGGAAATACTGAAAGGGGTCCTCTAAACAAAGAGAGAGCCTACAAGCCTCAGAAAGGAACAGAGACAATATACAGTAACAGTCACCTTACAGGCAATACAATGGCACTAAATTCATATCTCTCAATAGTTACCCCGAATGTTAATGGGCTAAATGCCCCAATCAAAATACACTGGGTATGAGAATGGATAAAAAAACAAAACCCATCTATATGTTGCCTACAAGAAACTCATTTTAGACTCAAAGACACCTCCAGATTTAAAGTGAGGGGGTGGAAAACAATGTACCATGCTAATGGACATCAGAAGAAAGCAGGGGTGGCAATCCTTATATCAGATCAATTAGATTTTAAGCCAAAGACTATAATAAGAGATGAGGAAGGACACTATATCATGCTCAAAGGATCTGTCCAACAAGAAGATCTAACAATTTTAAATATCTATGCCCATAATGTGGGAGCAGTCAACTATATAAACCAATTAATAACAAAATCAAAGAAACACATGAACAATAATACAATAATAGTAGGGGACTTTAACACTCCCTCACTGATACGGACAGATCATCCAAGCAAAAGATCAATAAGGAAATAAAAGCCTTAAATGGCATACTGGACCAGATGGACATCAGAGATATATTCAGAACATTTCATCCCAAAGAAACAGAATACACATTTTTCTCCAGTGCACATGGAACATTCTCCAGAATAGATCACATCCTGGGTCCTAAATCAGGTCTCAAATGGTATCAAAAGACTGGGATCATTCCCTTCATAGTTTCAGACCACAATGCTCTGAAGCTAGAACTCAATCACAAGAGGAAATTTGGAAAGAACCCAAATACATGGAGACTAAACAAAATCCTTTTAAAGAATGAATGGGTCAACCAGGAAATTAAAGAATAATTTTAAAAATTCATCAAAACGAATGATAATGAAAACACAACAGTTCAAAATCTGTGGGACACAGCAAAGGCAGTCCTGAGAGGAAAATATATAGTGGTAGAAGCCTTTCTCAAGAAACAAGAAAGGTCTCAAGTACACAACCTAACCCTACACCTAAAGGAGCTGGAGAAAGAACAAGAAAGAAACCCTAAACCCAGCGGGAGAAGAGAAATCATAAAGAGAAGAAATCAATGAAATAGAAACAAACAAAAAAAATAGAGCTAATCAATGAAACTAAGAGCTGGTTCTTTGAAAGAATTAATAAGATTGATAAACTCCTGGCCAGATTTATCAAAAAGAAAAGAGAAAGGACCCAAATAAATAAAACCATGAATGAAAGAGGAGACATCATAACTAACACCAAAGTAATAAAACAGTTATAAGAACACACTATGAGCAACTCTATGCACAAAATTTGACAATCTGAAAGAGACTGATGCATTCCTAGAGACATATAAACTACCATAATGGAACCAGAAAGAAATAGAAAACCTGAACAGACCCATAAACAGTAAGGAGATTGAAACAGTCATCAAAATCTCCAAACAGGGCGCCTGGGTGGCTCAGTGGGTTAAGCTGCTGCCTTCGGCTCAGGTCATGAACTCGGGGTCCTGGGATTGAGTCCCGCATCGGGCTCTCTGGTCAGCAGGGAGCCTGATTCCTCCTCTTTCTCTCTGCCTACTTGTGATCTCTCTCTGTCAAATAAATAAATAAAATCTTAAAAAAAAATCTCCAAATAAACAAAAGCCAAGGGCCAGACGGCTTCCCAGGGGAATTCTACAAAACATTTAAAGAAGAACTAATTCCTATTCTTCTGAAACTGTTCCAAAAAATAGAAATGGAAGGAAAACTTCCAAACTCATTTTATGAGGCCAGCATCACCTTGATATATCTTTGATGAACACAGATACAAAAATTCTCACCAAAATACTAGCCAATAGGATTCAACAGTACATTAAAAGGATTATTCACCATGACCAAGTGGGATTTATTCCAGGGCTACAAGGTTGGTTCAATTTCCGCAAATCAATAAATGTGATACAACACATTAATAAAAGAAAGAACAAGAACCATATGATACTCTCAATGGATGCTGAAAAAGCATTTGACAAAGTACAGAATTTCTTCCTGATCAAAACTCTTCAAAGTGTAGAAATAGAGGGCACATACCTCAATATTATCAAAGCCATCTATGAAAAACCCACCACAAAGCTGAAAAACTGAAAACTTTTCCACTAAGGTCAGGAACATGGCAGGGATGTCCATTATCACCACTGCTATTCAACATAGTACTAGAAGTCCTAGCCTCAGCAATCAGACAACAAAAGGAAATTAAAGGCATCCAAATCAGCAAAGAGGTCAAACTATCACTCTTCGCAGATGATATGATACTATATGTGGAAAACCCAAAAGACTCTACTCCAAATCTGCTAGAACTTGTACCCAGTAAAGTGTCAGGATATAAAATCAATGCCCAGAAATCAGTTGCATTTCTCTAAACCAACAATACAGAAGAAAGAGAAATTAAGGAGTCAATCCCATTTACAACTGCACCCAAAACCATAAGATTCCTAGGAATAAACCTAACCAAAGAGGCACAGAATCTATACTCAGAAAACTATAAAGTACTCATGAAAGAAACTGAGGAAGACACAGAGAAATGGAAAAATGTTCCATGCTCCTGGATTGGAAGAACAAATATTGTGAAAATGTCTATGCTACCTAAAGCAATCTACACATTTAATGCAATTCCTATCAAAGTACCATCCATCTTTTTCAAAGAAATGGAACAAATAATCCTAAAATGTATATGGAACCTGAAATGACCTGAATAGCCAAAGTAATATTGAAAAAGAAAGCCAAAGTTGGTGGCATCACAATTCCGGGCTTCAAGCTCCTTACAAAGCTGTTATCATCAAGACAGCATGGTACTGGCACAAAAACAGACACATAGATAAATGGAACAGAAAAGAGAGCCCAGAAATAGACCCTCAACTCTATGATCAACTAATCTTTGACAAAGCAATAAAGACTGTCCAATGGAAAAAAGACAGCCTCTTCAATAAATGGTGTTGGGAAAATTGGACAGCCACATGCAGAAAAATGAAATTGGACCATTTCCTTACACCACATACGATAATAGACTCAAAATGGATGAAGGACCTCAATGTGAGAAAGGAATCCATCAAAATCCTTGAGGAGAACACAGGCAGCAACCTCTTCAACCTTAGCCACAGCAACATCTTCCTAGGAACATTGCCAAAGGCAAGGGAAGAAAGGGCAAAAATGAGCTATTAGGATTTTATCAAGATCAAAAGCTTTTGCACAGTAAAGGAAACAGTTAACAAAACCAAAATACAACTGACAGAATGGGAGAAGATATTTGCAAACAACATATCAGATAAAGGACTAGTGTCCAGAATCTATAAAGAACTTAGCAAACTCAACACCCAAACAACAAATAATCCAATCAAGAAATGGGCAGAGGACATGAACAGACATTTCTGCAAAGAAGACATCCAGATGGCTAACAGACACATGAAAAAGTGTTCCACATCACTCGGCATCAGGGAAATACAAATCAAAACCACAATGAGATATCACCTCACACCAGTCAGAATGACTAAAATTAACAAGTAAGGAAATGACAGATGCTGGCGAGGATGCCAGCATCTCCTACACTGTTGGTGGGAATGCAAGATGGTGTAACCACTCTGGAAAACAGCATGGAGGTTCCTCAAAATGTTGAAAATAGAACTACCCTATGACCCAGCAATTGCCCTATTGGGTATTTACCCTAAAGATACAAACATAGTGATCCAAAGGGGCACATGCACCCAAATGTTTATAGCAGCAATGTCTACAATAGCCAAATTATGGAAAGAACCTAGGTGTCCATTAACAGATGAATGTATAAAGAAGATGTCGTATGCATACACAATGGAATACTATGCAGCCATCAAAAGAAATGAAATCTTGCCATTTGCGACGACGTGGATGGAACTAGAGCGTATCATGCTTAGCAAAATAAGTCAATCAGAGAAAGACAATTATCATATGATCTCCCTGATATGAGGAAGTGGAGATGCAACATGGGGGGTTAAGGGGGTGGGAGAAGAATAAATGAAACAAGATGGGATTGGGAGGGAGACAAACTGTAAGTGACTCTTAATCTCACAAAACAAACTGAGGGTTGCTGGGGGGAGGGGTTCGGGAGAGGGGGGTTGGGGTTATGGACATTGGGGAGGGTATGTGCTATGGTCAGTACTGTGAAGAATCCAAACTTGGCAATTCACAGACCTGTACCCCTGGGGATAAAAATATGTTTATAAAAAATTTAAAAAATTAAAAAAAATAATTTAAAGGGACAATTTTTCTTTATATCTATTGGTATCTTTGGAATAGTTGTTGTTGCTGTTTTTTAACCTTAACATAGACCTGGAAAATACTGTTTTGGATACAATCATCATGTTGTATACTTTAAAATTACACAATGTTATAGGTTAATTATATCTCAAAAAGCTGGAAAAAATAAATTACAGATGTAAAAGAAATGTCCTCTTCTTGAGATTTTATGGTTTTGAGTTTTACATTTAGGTCTGTGAGCTATGTTGAGTTTATTTTTATATATTATATGAAGTATAGATCAAAGTTTTACTTTTGTATATGTGTATCCAATCATTCCAGCATCAGTTTTTGGAAAACAATGATTATCATATTATTTATTAACATGGCAGATTACATTAATGGGTTTCCTAATAGTGAACAAACTGTGCCTTTCTGATATAACTTCCACCTGTTCATTACATATTATTTTATTAAGATAGATTTGGGTTTTTTGCTAACATCTCATTTAGCTTTTTCATTAATATTCATGAAAGGCATTGGTCTGCATCTTGAATTTTGTGCTCTCTTTATCTAACTCTCAATGAAATATTTGATTTAGAAAACAATAGAAAAGTTTTTATTAATTTTCAAACACTACAAATTTTGTATAGACTTAGAATATACTGTTATGCTGAAAATAAATAAAAAATAAATTAAAAAAAATGTATTCCTTTTGAAGGTTTGCGAGAAGCCCCATGTGAAAGCATCTTAGTCTAGCACTTTTTGGTAAGGTAATCTCATTATTTTTTTTCTTTTTTATGGATTTTAAAAGTGTCTTTTCCTCATTGAGCATTTGTGATAAACAGGATTGTGCCAGCAAATATTCCAGTCATCTAGACTTCCAATTTTGTTTTGTTTTTATATTTTATTTTTATTTTTTAAAAGATTTTATTTATTTATTTATAGACAGAGATCAGAAATAGGCAGAGAGGCAGGCAGTCAGGGGGAGAGAGCAGGATCCCCGCTGAGCAGAGACCCCAATATGGGGCTCGATCCCAAGACCCTGAGATCATGATCTGAACCGAGGGCAGAGGCTTTAACCCACTGAACCACCCAGGCACCCCTTATTTTATTTTTTTATTCTGTTCAGTTAGCCACTATATAATACATAACTAGTCCTTGACTCAGTGTTCAATGATTCACTTTTTAAAAAATTAATGTATAATGTATTATTAGTCCCAGGGGTACAGGTCTGTGAATCATCAGGCTTACTCACTTCCCAGCACTCACCATAGTACATACCCTCCCCAATGTCCATAACCCAACCATACTCTCCCTACCCTGATCCCAATGGCAACCCTCAGTTTTGTGAGATTAAGAGTCTCTTATAGTTTGTCTCCCTCCCAATCCCATCTTGTTTCATTTATTCCCTTCCCTACCCACCAACCCGCCCCACTTTGCCTCTCAAATACCTCATATCAGGGAAATCATATGATAATTTTCTTTCTCTAATGGACTTATTTCGCTCAGCATAATACCATCTAGTTCCATCCACATTGTTGCAAAAGGCAAGATTTCATTTCTTTTAATGGCTGCATAGTATTCCATTGTATATGTATATACCACTTCTCTTTTTTTCCATTCATCTGTTGATGGACATCTAGGTTCTTTCAATAGTTTGGCTATTGTGGACGTTGCTGCTATAAACATTTGGGTGCATGTGCAGATCACCACACTCATATCTTTATGGTAAATACCCAGTAGTGCAATTTCTGGGTCATAGGGTAGCTCTATTTTCAACTTTTAGAAGAACCTCCATGCTGTTTTCCAGAGTGGCTGCACCAGCTTCATTCCCACCAACAGTGTAGGAGAGTTCCCCTTTCTCCGCATCCTCGCCAGCATCTGTCGTTTCCTGACTTGTTAATTTTAACCATTCTGACTGGTATGAGGTGGTATCTCATTGTGATTTTGATTTGTATTTCCGTGATGTGGAGCACTTTTTCATGTGTCTGTTGGCCATCTGGGTGTCTTCTTTGCAGAAATGTCTGTTTATCTCTTCTGCCCATTTGTTGATTGGATTATTAGTTCTTTGGGTGTTGAGTTTGATAAGTTTTTTATAGATTTTGGACACGAGCCCTTTATCTGATATGTTGTTTTCAAATATCTTCTCCCATTCTTTCAGTTGTCTTTTGGTTTTGTTAACTGTTTCCCTTGCTGTGCAAAATCTTTTGATCTTGATAAAGTCAAATAGTTCATTTTTGCCCTTGTTTCCCTTTTCTTTGGTGATGTTTCTAGGACAAAGCTGCTCAGCTGAGGTTGAGGAGGTTGCTGCCTTTGTTCTCCTCAAGGATTTTGATGGATTCCTTTCTCACATTGAGGTCCTTCATCCATTTTGAGTCTATTTTCGTATGTGGTGTAAGGAAATGGTCCAATTTCATTTTTCTGCATGTGGCTGTCCAATTTTCCCAACACCATTTATTGAAGAGGCTGTCTTTTTGCCATTGGACATTCTTTCCTGCTTTGTCAAGGTTTAGTTGACCATAGAGTTGAGGGTTTATTTCTGGGCTCTTTGTTCTGTTCTATTGATTTATGTGTCTGTTTTTGTGCGAGTACCATGCTGTCTTGATGATGACAGCTTTGTAAGGAGCTTGAAGTCCAGAATTGTGATGCCACCAACTTTGGCTTTCTTTTTCAATATTCCTTTGGCTATTCGGGTCATTTCAGGTTCCATATACATTTTAGGATTATTTGTTCCATTTCTTTGAAAAAAACGGATAGGGGGTGCCTGGGTGGCTCAGTGGGTTAAATCCTCTGCCTTCAGCTCAGGTCGTGATCCCAGGGTCCTGGGATCGAGTCCTGCATCAGGCTCCTTGTTCGGTGGGGGGTGGTCTGCTTCTCCCTCTGCCCCTCCCCTGCTTTAGGTAGCATAGCATAGACATTTTCACAATATTTGTTCTTCCAATCCAGGAGCATGGAATATTTTTCCATTTCTTTGTGTCTTCCTCAGTTTCTTTCACAAGTATTTTATAGTTTTCTGAGTATAGATTCTTAGCCTCTTTGGTTAGGTTTATTCCTAGGTATCTTATGGTTTGGGGTGTAGTTGTAAATGGGATTGACTCCTTAATTTCTCTTTCTTCTGTCTTGTTGGTGTATAGAAATGCGACTGATTTCTGGGCATTGATTTATATCCTGACACTTCATTGGATTCCTGTACAAGTTCTAGCAGATTTGGAGTAGAGTCTTTTGGGTTTTCCACATAATGTAGCATACCATCTGCAAAGAGTGAGAGTTTGATTTCTTCGACTATTTGGATGGCTTTAATTTCTTTTTGTTTTCTGATTGCTGAGGCTAGGACTTCTAGTACTATGTTGAATAGCAGTGGTGATAATGGACATCCCTGTCATGTTTCTGACCTTAGAGGAAAAGCTCTCAGTTTTTCTCCTTTGAGAATGACATTCACTGTGGGTTTTTCATATATTGCTTTGATAATATTGAGGTATGTACCCTCTACCCCTACACTTAGAAGAGTTTTGATCAAGAAAGGATGCTGTACTTTTTGAAATGCTTTTTCCGCATCTATAGAGAATATCATATGGTTCTTGTTCTTTCTTTCATTAATGTATTGTATCACATTGATTGATTTGCGGATGTTGAACCAACCTTGCAGCCCTGGAATAAATCCCACTTAGTGGTGTTGAATAATCCTTTTAATGTACTGTTGGATCCTATTGGCTAGTATTTTGGTGAGAATTTTCGCATCTTTGTTCATCAAGGATATTGGTCCGTAATTCTCTTTATTGATGGGGTCTTTTTCTGGTTTGGGGAACAAGGTAATGATGGCCTCATAAAATGAGTTTGGAAGTTTTCATTCCCTTTCTATTTTTTTTTTTAACAGTTTCAGGAGAATAGGAATTAGTTCTTCTTTAAATGTTTGGTAGAATTCCCCTGGGAAGCCCTCTTGTTTGTTGGGAGATTTTTGATGATTGCTTCAATCTCCTTACTGGTTATGGGTCTGTTCAGGTTTTGTATTTCTTCTTGGTTCAGTTGTGGTTTATACTCTCCAGGAATGCATCCATTTCTTCCGGATTATCCAATTTGCTGGCATATAGTTTATCATAATATGTTCTTATAATTGCTTGTATTTCTTTGGTGCTGGTTGTGGTCTTTCCTCTTTCATTATTGATTTTATTAATTTGGCTCCTTTCTGTTTTCTTTTTGATAAGTCTGACCAGGGTTTTATCAATTTTGTTAATCCTTTCAAAGAACCAGCTCCTAGTTTTGGTGATCTGTTCTACTGTTCTTTTGGTTTCTATTTCATTGACCTCTGCTCTGATCTTTATTATTTCTCTACTCCTGCTGGGTTTAGGCTTTCTTTGCTCTTCTTTATCCAAGTCTTTTAGGTGTAGGGTTAAGTTGTGTATTTGGGACCTTTCCTGTTTCTTGAGAAATGCTTGTATTGCTATATATTTTCCTCTCAAGGCTGCCTTTGCTGTGTCCCACAGATTTGGTTCATTATCATTTGTTTCCATGAGTTTTTTAAATTCTTCTTTAATTTCCTGGTTGAGCCATCCATTCTTTAATAGGATGCTCTTTAGGCTCTAAGTATTTGGGTTCTTTCCAAATTTCCTCTTGTTATTGAGTTCTAGCTTCAGAGCATTGTGGTCTGAAAATATGCAGGGAATGATCCCAATCTTTTGGTACCAATTGAGACCTGATTTGTGAACCAAGATGTGATCTATTCTGGAGAATGTTCCATGTGCACTAGAGAAGAATGTGTATTCTGTTATTTTGGGATGAAATGTTCTGAATATATCTGTGATGTCCATCTGGTACAGTATGTCATTAAGGTCTTTATTTCCTTATTGATCTTTTGCTTTGATCATCTGTCCATTTCAGTGAGTTGGGTGTTAAAATCCCCTACTATTATTGTATTATTGTTGATGTATTTCTTTGATTTTGTTATTAATTGGTTTATATAGTTGGCTGCTCCCATGTTAGGGGCATAGATATTTAAAATTGTTAGATCTTGTTGGACAGACCCTTTGAGTATGATATAGTGTCCTTCCTCATCTCTTATTATAGTCTTTGGCTTAAAATCTTATTTATCTGATATAAGAATTGCCACCCAAGCTTTCTTTTGATGTCCATTAGCATTGTAAATTGTATTTCACTCCTTTAGTTTAAATCTGGAGGTGTCTTTGGGTCTAAAATGAGTTTCTTGTAGACAGCATATTGATGGGTTTTGTTTTTTATCCATTCTGATACTCTGTGTCTTTTGATTGGGGCATTTAGCCCATTAACATTCAGGTTACTATTGAGAAATACGAATTTAGTGCCATTGTATTGCCTGTAAGGTGACTGTTATTGTATATTGTCTCTGTTCCTTTCTGGTCTACTATTTTAGTCTCTCTCTTTGCTTAGAGGACCCTTTTCAATATTTCCTGTAGGGCTGGTTGGTATTTACAACTTCTGCTTTTGCTTGTCCTGGAAGCTTTTTATCTCTCCTTCTATTTTCAATGATAGCTTAGCTTGATACAGTATTCTTGGCTTCATGTTTTTCTTATTTAGTGCTCTGAATATATCATGCCTGTTCTTTCTGGCCTGCCAGGTCTCTGTGGATAAGTCTCCTGTCAATCTAATATTTTTATCATTGTATGTTTACAGACTTCTTGTCCTGGGCTGCTTTCAGGATTTTCTCTTTGTCACTATGACTTGTAAGTTTTACTATTAGATGATGGGGTGTGGACCTATTCTTGTTGATTTTGAGGGAGGTTCTCTAGTGTCTCCTGGATTTTGATGCTTGTTCCCTTTGCCATATTAGGGAAATTATCACTATAATTTGCTCAATATACTTTCTGACATTCTCTCTTTCTTCTTCTTCTGGAATCCCAATAATTCTAATATTGTTTCATCTTATGGTATCACCTTTCTCTTGAATTCTCCCCTCATGGTCCAATAGTTGTTTGTCTCTCTTCTTCACCGCTTCTTTATTCTCTGTCATTTGGTCTTCTATATAACTAATTTTCTCTTCTGCCTCATTTATCCTAGCAGTCAGAGCCTCCATTATTTATTGCATGTCACTAATAGTTTTTTTTTTTTTTTAATTTCAGCTTGGTTAGATTTTAGTTCCTTTATTTCTCTAGAAAGTGCTTTTATTTCTCTAGAGGAGTTTCTCTAATATCTCTCATGTCTTTTTTGAGCCCAGCTACCACCTTGAGAATCATCATTCTGAACTCTAGATTTGGTATATTACCAATGTCCATATTGATTAGGTCCCTAGCTTTGGTAGTGCCTCTTGTTCTTTGTTTGGTGAGTTTTTCCACCTTATCATTTTATCCAGGTAAGAATATATGAACAAGAGAATAAACTAAGAGTATGGCAAAGACCCCAGAAAAATATATGCTAACCAAATCAGAAGAGACTCCCAAATCAGGAGGAGAAGAAGGGGGTAAAAAGAAGTTTAAAAAATTAATTAATTAAAAATCTTTAATTTTTTAAAATTAAAAAATAAATCAAATTAAATTTAATTTAAAAAATTAAAAAGTTTGGTGAATAGAACAGAGCCACCCACTTCATTTTGGTTGTATTTTGGTCCCTTAGAAGAGACTACCTCCCAAAACTTTAAAGAAAAAAAAACTTACATACAAAACTTATATACAAAAATAAGGGTAAACATGATGAAGGGATGGAATATGACTATAAAGGTGAAAATTTTAAAAAATTCTAAAAAAGGATTTGATAATATAAGTTGGTTGGAAAAAGAAAGAAAAAGAAAGTGGAGGGAATTTGCTTAGGCTGGAGACTAGAACAAAGCCCTGTGCTAGATTTATGGTATATTTTGATCTATTAGAAGAAATTATATCCCAAAATTTTTTTAGAAGAAAAAATCCTATATGTATACAAAAAAAAAAAATAAAGTTAGATTCAATAAAGGATAAAATATGACTATAATGATGAAGGTTTAAAAAGATTTGTTTTTAGAAAGGTATTGTCAAGATAAAATAAAAATGGTTAAAAGAAGAAAGAGGAAAAGTTAAAAATTAGAATAAGAAAAAGATAAAATTTTAAAAAAATTAGTTAACTTTGTAAGACTGAAGAGTCATGGGGAGAAAGCCATGAATTCCATGTTTCACTTTTCCCTCCTCTGGAATTCCACTGTTCTCCTTGATCACTGAGCTTGGTTTTAATTAGATGTTCTTGCTGATCTTCTGGGGAGGGCCTGTTGTAGTGTCCGAGGCAGAATTGCACCACTCTTACCAGGGCCTGAGCTACGTAATCTGCTTGGCTTCACTCTTAGCAGCTTTTGTTCTCTGAACACTTTCCACAGAGCTCTGGAGGACGGGAATGAAAATGACAGCCTCCCAGTCTCTGGACCAGAGGAGTTGAGAGTTCGGGGCCCCACTCCTCAGTGTGCCCTTGGAGAAAAGTGCTCAATCACTCCTGTCTCCCTGTTATCCAGCTGACTCTGAGCTCACCCGGCCTGTGACTGAGCGTTTCTGTGTCTGGCACACAGCCCTGCCTGGAGTCTCCAAACCCAGCAGATTCTTGCCTCCAGAAGGAAGGTGGGTCTCCCTGGATCTGCCACTTGTGGGGTCCCTGCTCAAAGCACAGTAGTCTTATTCTGCCATGGATCTCAGTTTAAGGTAACCCCGAGCTGAGAGCTCACTCTTCTGCTCCATCTTTGTAGCTGGCTTCCCTACTCTAACACCTGCAAGCTCTGCTACACTCAGACACCCCCAATCCTTCTGTGACCCCAAGGGACCTGAGACCATGCTGTCCCCATGAGGGCTCCACCCCCACTTAGCCTCTGGAGCGATGTCCCTCAGTGGAGCAGACTTCTAAAAGTTCTGATTTTGTGCTCCATTGCTTCATTGCTCCACTGCTTGCCAGGAGCCAGCAGTCTATCTTCCCATCACTTTGAATTCACTTCTCCACAGGTCCTACCTTTCATAAAGTGGTCGATTTTCTGTTTCTAGAATGATTACTCTTCTTCTCTTCAATTTCCTGTTAAGTTTATAGGTGTTGGGAATGGTTTGATAACTATCTAGCTGAAGTCCTGTGATCTGATGTCATCTCAGTCAGCTACTCCTCCATCATCTTGATTCCTTCA
The DNA here is from genome assembly GCF_022355385.1 of Mustela nigripes. Taxonomy (NCBI): domain Eukaryota; kingdom Metazoa; phylum Chordata; class Mammalia; order Carnivora; family Mustelidae; genus Mustela; species Mustela nigripes. The sequence continues at coordinate 99,817,652 of NC_081559.1, forward strand.
ATTTTGTTTTTACAGAGATCTTCACAATGTTCCATTTAAATTTTTACCCACTTTCATGTACATTTCATACTTGTCATTCTTTATATTAGATGTTTGTGCTTTCTTCTTTCTTATCTGATATGCTGCTCTATTTTAGTTTTTCTTAAAATATATCAATTGAAATACTGTATCCTGTTTTCTTCTTCAATGACTTCCTTCTTATCTTTAGTATTTTTAAAGCTTTCCTTCGGTTCACTTTTTTGCTCTTTTTTGTAGTTTTTTGAGTTGAGAATTCTCTTACTTTTAATCTTTCACTTTTATTAAGAGATGTATCTAAGGTTATGCTGTTTCTTCTTATGACTGTTTTAAGTGTACCCATGCTTGTATATATGTTATTTCACTATTTTAATTCTTGTCCACATCTGGAATTTCAGTTCATATTTCCCTTTTCACTGAACAGTCATTTAAAAGAATACTTTTTGATTTTTTGTTTTTTTTTTTTAATTTCCAGTTATTCTCGGTATTTTGAAAACTTTGTTCAATTTTTTTTAAATTTTCCTACATTGTAACCAGAGTGTGTTTTAAACTATTTGTTCCTTATGAAATGTACCAAAGCATTTGTGTATGTGTCGTGTGTGGGTATGTGAGTGAGACCTAACAAGTGGTCCATTTCTGTGAATACTCCCATGCCTGAGAAGAGATGGAATCTCTCTTCTCTTACATATCTATTGGACCTAGTTAGATACTCATGTTTTTTAAAGCCTCTATATCCTTACTTGTTCTTACTCTGTTGGTTTGCTCTGTACTCAGAATGGTATGTTAAAATCTATTATAAGCTTCTTTCTTTGTCTCCTTACATTGCCTCTAGTTTTTGCTTCATAAACATTTTTTTTTTTTTGCTGTTTGATTCACATATATTTATAACCTAATTGTTGTGAATTAAGACTCCTTAGATTAAAAAATATTCTGGAGCACCTAGGTTCCTCAGTTGAACCTAGGTGCTCCAGACTCCTCTGACTCCTGATTTGAACTCAGGTCATGATCTCAGGGTTGTGAGATGGAGCCCTGCATTGGACTCCTTGCTCAGCAGAGGGTCTACTGGGATTCTCTCTCCCTCTGCCCCCAGCCCACACACTTTCTTTTTAAAATAAATAAATAAATCCTTCAAAAAAACCCTCTCATTTCCTATGTTTATTGTTTTTTGGCTTAAATTCTCCTCTGTCTCATATCAGCTTTCCACAGCTTTCTCTCTGTTCCTTTAATTCTATTTGACTCACATACCTTTACCCATTTGTTCATTTTAGCTTTAAAATGAACTTTGTTTTAGGTGTTTTTCTTCTATACAGCATATAATTAAATCTTGTTTTTGAGCTGAACTAAATTTTTTTATTTGTAGGAGAATTAAGCCTTTATACAACAATGTTTATTGCTTCTATTTTAGTTCCTATTTTACTGTATTGTCTTATGTTATGTTATAATTAATATGTGGGTTTTGTTTCCTTAGACATAAAGTTGAATATAAGTTCTCTTCCATTGTTTCACTTTTCCTTTTCAGGGATTCCAGTTATATCCATGTGAGATCTTTGCTTATCATGCTTTCATCATCTGTTTTCTGAACTTTTTTTCTTTTTTAATCCCATCTTAATTCCTTTGCCATATTCCTTTTTTTAAATTTTTTTTTACTTGTTTTATAGTTTAAGACAGGTCTATTTCATTGTTTCCTTTTTCAGATACTCTATATTTATATGTATGTTACATTCGTGCTCATCTTCCTTTCCATCAGCTTTCCTTCTTTCAATTTTTTTCCTTTATCCTTTTTTATTCTTTTGGCTTATTGCCAGCTTTCTTTAATCTTTCCTATTTGAGTTCAAATCTGTTTTCTCTTGGATACCTTATAACTTAATTTTTCTTTCTTCCTTATTCTTTTTCCTTTCTTTCTTAATGCTTTGTGCTTTTTGAATCGTTTTGCCTTTTTAAACAATTTTTTCCTCTATAACAATAGCAGTAATGATCTTTATTTTATTTTCCTCCTCTTCTTCTTTGTATATTTAATGCATCTTGTTAAAGATCAGTTTGGAATTATGATTTTGGAGGATCTTTATTCCTTTATCCTTCTATTGTAGTATAATTAACATAAAGTGTTATAATAGTTTCAGGTGAAAAACATATCGATTCAACAATTCTGTGCATTACTCAGTGCTCACCAGGATACTTGTAGTCACCATTTGTCACCAAGCAACATTATTACACTATTATTGACTGATTGTCTATGCTGTACTTTTCATCTTTGTGGCTTATTTATTTTATAACTGGAAGTTTGTACTCTTCAATTCCCTTTATCTATTTCATTCACCCACTGTCTTGCATACCTTATAACTTGCATTAGTCTTTGAGGACTGCCACAACAAAGTCCCACAGATCCTGTGGCTTAACAGAAATTAACTTTCTTATACTTTTGGAGTAGTACAAGTTTACTTTTGGACTTTGAGAAGTCTTGAGATCAAGATGTCAACATATTTAGTTTCCATTTAAAGCACAGTGGGTTTTTTGTTTGTTTGTTTTGAAAAACATAAAGTTGTCTTTGTTATTATAGAAACTTTGAAAACTATGGTAAATTTAAAGAACCCTACTGTCCGGAAACAGCTGTCATAAAAATGTTGCTACTTCCAGAGATTTCATGTCCTCTTATCCCACAGCACCTTTTGAAACAAAAATTAGGACATGCTAAATGCAGTGCTTTTTAAAAAATCCTGCTTTTTTCCATTTGACATTACATTGGGCATATTTTTCATGAAATAATATTTGTTTAAAAATTTGATCTAATAGGGGCGCCTGGGTGGCTCAGAGGATTAAAGCCTCTGCCTTCAGCTCTGGTCATGATCCCAGGGTCCTGGGATCAAGCCCCACATCAGGCTCTCTCCTTGGTGGGGAGTCTGCTTCCTCCTCTCTCTCTGCCTGCCTCTCTGCCTACTTGTGATCTCTCTCTCTGTCAAATAAATAAATAAAATCTTTAAAAAAAATTGATCTCTAAATAGTTTATATTTTACTACTGTATATCATAATTTATTTAACTTTTCTCCTTTTTATTAAAGATAGAAACTTAGATTTTTCATAGTTTCAAGTAACACTGTGATGAACAAGGTCCTATACCAAAATCTTATGTATCTATGATAATTTTTAGTTCATACATACCCAGACGTGGAGAAGCTGCCTAGAATTTGATTTAGGTATGAAAGATATTTTTGTACAAAAGATCCACTACGGTGACTTAGTATGTAGAGTATGCTACTGTTGATCTCGGGGTTGTGAACTTGAGTCCTGTGTTGGGTGTACAGCTTACTTAAAAAATAAAAAACAAAAAAGAAAAAAAATTAAAGATTTAAATAATAAGTGTCAAGTAACAGGACTCCATTATATCAGGAGGAGGAATAATTTTACCTGGGCCACCTTCCATGGCTAGGATGGTAGTCAGAAAACGCTGGGCCCTAGTTTTTTTTTCTACTCAGTGTTGGATTTAAGACACCTGCTGCTAATGTCCTTACCCCAGTCCTGGCTCACTAACCAGTCCACCTTCCACTTTCCCTCTTTAAAAGTTCTCACATTTTTTTCTTAGGGTTTATAACTGTACTTAGTGGAAAAGAATAGTGGAGATTGGTCCGTATCACCTTGTAGCAGACTAGAAATTTCTTCACATCTTTTAACTAATTATTCCTTAACTTATATATATGCTATACTTTTTCTTGTGCCTGTCTTGAATACAAAAACCTTATCTCACAAATATTACAGCATATGTCATAGAAAGGATTGCTTCATTTATAAAAACAATTAACTTCACAAGACATAAAACTGTGTTTTCTTATTTTTTTTAAATTAAGAAATAAGGACATGAAGACTTTTGCTCCAGAACATAGAATAGAAGTGTGATAATTTAAGTAATCTGGCAGTACTTTGAAGCTGTTCTTTACAGAGGATATTTTCTATCAAGTGTCAAGGGCTTATTAACTCTAAATGGAATAAAATCTTTTCTGCTTTTTTTCTGTTTACCTTGCTTCCTGGGGCTATTGCAATTCTCTAAAGTTTCCAGTTTGAAATATCTCTGCAGAATGAGTAAAAGGATACAATATTCGGGGCTTATCTCTTCCCTGCTCCTTTTCTGGCTTTCGGATGAAGGCTTCAGCAAACTCCAGTCCTTCTTTACACTTCCCTTGACCAGAGTCAGAGAGTGATCCACTCTGCATAATATGAAGATGTCTGGAAACAGCATTTATGATGCCCCGTGTGCAAGGCTGGAGGTGTCTAGCACATTCCATCTAGGGGGAGAATGGTGTAGTGGAAAGAACATGAGTTCGGGAGGTTAAAAACAACCTGGTTTTCTAAGATCTACTTCTTACTAGCCATGTGACATTTTCCAAGATTTTCAAACCTCAGTTTCCCCACCTGTAAAATGGAGAATATTATCCTCCATTTTGGAGGAACGATTGATGTAAGAAAAAGGCCATATGCACAGGATGGATTTAATAGATACAACTATAATGGCTGTTTGCAAAACCACAGGAAAGACATACATTCAGAATAACCTATTAGAGTTGCCAACATGCCTTCCTAAATTCCTTCTGCTGAGATCTATTGGGTGCTTAACACTTCTCATTTGCCTTAGCAAAACAGAGCACGAGTAAGAATCCTGCCCTGTGCCCAGTGGTCCATGAGCTAGTATTTGTTTATTCATACCAATCAATCATACTTTTTCTTCTCCCTTGGTATATTGTCAGATGAAATTTTTAGAGAGAACTGTGTATGTCCAACATTCACACTTTCTTTGCAATGCACACTTAAAACTTACATATGCGGATTCCTGGCTGGCTTAACACATGACTCTTGATCTCAGGGCTGTGAGTTTGAGCCTCACATTAGGTGTAGAGATAACTTAAAAATAAAATCTTTCCCGGGGGAATTCTACCAAACATTTAAAGAAGAACTAATTCCTAT
>NC_081559.1:99823016-99834316 GCF_022355385.1 Mustela nigripes
TGGTGTGTGCTGTGAAGTGTGTAAACCTGGTGATTCACAGACCTGTACCCCTGGGGATAAAAATATATGTTTATAAAAAATAAAAATTAAAAAAAAAATTAAAAAAAATAAAATCTTTCAAAAAATAAAGTAAAATGAGCTCTGGTTTTAAAATAAATAAGCAAATAAACAAACAAACCTATGCATCTCATTAGCCTCCTCCCTATCCAACTTAGTTATACAGTCCCCATTACATATATAGTTTTGTCTTAGCTGACCTTGAAGTTGGAAAGGCATATCCAACTTTGTATTCGGTTTCTGAAGTGAGCCTTACTCTCAGCCTTTCTGTACCAGTCTTTACTGCCTGTGTTACTATTAATTCCTAGAAATTCTCCTTCTTTTACCTTATTTAATTATCTCCTCTTTGGGATCCAGCATGCTGTGCCTTTGATAAATAGTAGTGCATTCTGGGAATAAATACTCACTATAGCAGGTCTAGACATCAGCAGCTTGTACAGTAGCTAGAGGAACAACATTTAAAGATAGGAAACACATCTCAAAACAAACTTTATAAAAATTTTGAAAATTGGTACATTTCCTACATTTCAAGAGTAAAATAAATATAGGCAATTGGTGCTTTATTATTATTTTTTAATGAAAACTTTATTAAGATGGTTCTACTTTATGCATTGGAGATGACCAAAGAGACATCTGTTTGAGTTTTGGAAGGTAGATATCACGTGACAGACATTCCTCTCAGAAGGTTGAGTGAAAGGCCACAGAGGTGCTGGTGAGTTCCAGCTTTCCCTGGCTCACCTCACTTCCCATCCAACTGTTCCTAACTTCCAGCTCTGTCGACCAACAGTCACCCCAAGCATACCACCAGGTGTAGGAACAACAGCCTTTGGCAGACCTCTCCATCAGCACTCTTCTGTGGTCACATCCTTGACAGCTGGATACACCAGCTCACTAACCTTCCCTGACAAGCTCTGACTTTTCCACCTTCTCAAAGTTTGACAGAGCTGGTTAGGGACTTTTCTCTCATTCTCCAGTTCCCCTGGGCTCTTACTTCCCAAACAGGTATCTCAGTTGTGTTATGCCTAGTTCCTCTCAGAGGTCAATGTTCTATGGTTCTACAGTTCTACTTCCCTGAAAAAATTCTGCCTGACATAGAAATGTTGTTTTTTTGTTTGTTTCCTATTTACAGCTTAGCTAATAGCTATTATTTGTTTTATTTCTGATTCCAAGGATAATCGCTTTACATAATATCTATAAACATGTAAAAAACACATTTTATTGGCATTAGTGGAATGTTAGGCATCACGTCGCTATTAGGAGTATTTCCAATATTTTACACTGAACAGGTTGAATAGAAGAGTCAAGAGTATGACTTTGAATCAGACCTGGTGTGAATCCTGTCTTCCTCAGTTACTATTTGGGTGATTTTATATAGTTACTTAATCTCTCAAAATGTCAATTTTCACTTGTAAAATTGTGATAACTTTATTTCATAGAGTTGTTGGAATTATTTCATACATTTAACAAAATCTCTGGCACATAGTTGGTAATACAATTATAAAGTAACTGCCATTGACTAACTCATGTTCCAAACTCATCACCCACATCACCTGTCATGGGAAATAGTGGTCAGTGTAGCAGTTTTTATCATCTTTATTTTCTGTGCATGTTGATGGAGGCTCAGGCCCTCTTCCCTGTACTCTGAATGTCTGTACTAATTTATAAATATTTGTCACAAGAAAATATTATCATGAATAATAATCAGGAAACAAACAGTAATTTTGATTTACCAGACTAATTGAATAGGGTAGAGACATCAATAAGCCGAAGAGGTATGTAATCTTAGGTTACCTAAGATTATATTTACCTAAAATTCCACTGTGAATCACATGTATTTTGTCCAGCAGATTTATTTCCTAATTCAAAACAGTGAACTTATGTTGTACCTTCTCAATAAATATGACTACTGCAGAGAACTGGGTTAGTTCTAAAAAGTGATTGAAAAAAAGAAGTAAATTGACTTTATATTTAAAAATTTCCCCTGGTAATTCTCAATGCGTGTAATTTCCCTAAAGCCAACTAGAAACTGATAGACTTTTAAATATTAGAAGAGCATACTGTCTTCTGTGGAACTAGCGTGTGATTGTGATTTTTATGATCAGACTAACCTCTTCTTCCACTCCAGCTCTGACCCCTCTTATCTGTGCATCTTCATACATGTTTTAAACCACACTGAGGGTCAGTTTTTATCATCTGTTTTATGGGAATGATTTGTCCTGCTCTTGGAAGAGTGTGAATATTAAAATGTACAATGAAATAATACCAAAAAAAAAAAAAAGAAATTTTCATGACATTTGGGCCAAATATTCACCATAAAAAGATGTGTAGATGGCAAATAAGCTGTTAATGCATGCTTTATCTCATTCATTATTAGGGAAATACAAATTAAGATCACGATGAACCACCATTATGCATCTACTGTGATGGCCAAAAACAAAGCAAAACAGCTAACAAACCTAACAGTACTAAGTGCTGATGAACAAGTAGAGCAACTAGGAATCTCATAGATTGTTAATTAGGATGAAATATTATATAGTTGTTATGGAAGAGTTTGTAGAAAGGAAAATATACACGTATATGTCTCAGAACCCCTCTCTCAAGTATTCACCCAAGAGAAATTAAAAATTATATTCACTCGTATGTTTATGTTTATAGCAGATTTACTCATAATCACCAAAAGGAAAAAAGATCCAAATATTCTTCACCCAGGAATAGATAGACAGACTGCCATAAATCCATACAAAGGAATGCTATCCTGCAGTAAAAGGGAAGAGAGGACTCATCCAACAGGACAGATGATCTCAATGATGTTCTGCTAAGCGAAACAAGACAGAACTATGGAGACAATGGGATTGTGCTAGATCTTGATTGTGGTGATAGCTACATTAAAGTACAATTGTGTCAACACTCAAAGAACTGCCCACTGAAAAGAGTGAATTTTACTGCATGTAAATTATAGTCCAGTAAAAAGACAATCTCATATTCAGCCTTATGTAATTTACAATGCGTATTTCACACAACATCTATTTGATCCTCAGACAACTTAGTTGGTAGATATTATTCTTCTCCCTATTTCACAAGAATGAAATATTGAATTAAAAAAAAAAAGGCAAGATCAATTCCAAGCTTCCCGATTCCTAATCAGGTGTTCTCTCTGGCAGACATTAAGATACTGAGGTATGTTTCTCTGAACCAAAGTTGTCTGATACTTTAAAAACACCCCATGGTAACTTTTCCATTAAATAGCTGTGCAATGAAAAATATCCCAAGGTGTCACACTTTTCATGTTATTTTTTTCTCATGCTTAGCAAAGGGTGCAAACTTCCGTAGGATAATTGACCATCCATTGAAGTTTCATATTTTGTATCTGTATTCTATTGCTATTCTTTCCATGAAAAAAAAATGCTTAAAAAATACATCAACAAATCTCCTGCTAAACTACTACAAGGGAGCTGCTTTGGAGAAGCTAAGAATAGCTTAGTTTTGTTTCTTCCTATAAACTTTCTCCCCGGGGATGGTAAATTAGACAAGCTAGCAGGTCAGCTTTGAAGACACTCAAAGCAGACGTGTGGCACCATACAGATTACTTTTCTTTAGTGAGATGGACATTTATCTTGCCTCCTTTCTCCTATAGAGAAAGAAAGCCACACGAAGAAATTTAAACCTCTTGTAAGAAGCAGAAAAACCACTCTCTCCCAATATAAAGGTATTCCCTGAGGAGCTATAGCAAATATCTTCTCCAGGATTTAACCATCATTTGGAATTGAGGGGCCAAACTGAAATACTAACACTCTTCCAGCTGTTCATCCTGGTGACCCTCAAGTTCTCACCTTTACCTCCAGGTAATTAGAGAACCATCTCATCTTCCATGCTGCTAAGAAATTTGTGCTGATTTCTAGTAGGAACTAGATGGCTATCCTCAAGGGGTAGAATTTACTTTGTTTCTTTAAAAATGATGAACCACATTGACTAAAGGAAATGGATTATTAGAGAACAGATTCAAAGACCCACAAAGCTGGTGGTTATTTGGCATCAAATTAAGATACCTGGGTACAGGCTTTAAGGAGGACAGGATGCTAAATTTGGAGGCACTTCCATGTCTGTTAAGGTATTATTGGTAAGGTTAGGCATGTTCTGGGGCTTTTGCTTGGTGGTTGGTCAGGACTGTTGGATCAAGAGACAGAAAATGAACTGAAATAGTTTACAGTAGAAGTTAGCTCAATAATAATACCATATGTCTCTGGGAGCCTAAAATGGTGTGTGTTGGGGGAAGCAGGTTAATGGAAGAGCCAAAAAAAAGGGCTAGTGCTTCAACAAAACATTTTCCCTGGTCAACTTCTTTATGAAATTGTGTCAGGTACCTTCATCTAGATCAATAAATCATCATCAAAAAAAAAAATAGCAACTAGACTGACCAGTATTGAACAGATACTAAACTTTGGGCATATAAACTGAGTGGACATAAGAATAATTTCTAATAGGGCACCTGGGTGGCTCAGTGGGTTAAGCCTCTGCCTTCGGCTCAGGTCATGATTCCAGAGTCCTGGGCTGGAGCCCCACATTGGGTTCTCTGCTCAGCAGGGAGCCTGTTTCCCCCTCTTTCTCTTCCTGCCTCTCTGCCTACTTATGATCTCTGTTTCTGTCAAATAAATAAATAAAATCTTTTAAAAAAAGAATAATTTCTAATAACTTACCCAACGGCAACACTTTATAGGAGGCTAAAGGAGATTTCCAGTCAAGCTGTGATGAGTCACCATTCCAGTTACTTTCCAGGCTACTGTTTCTAAAAATATTGTCCACAAATACCTCATAATGGACTTCTCAGAGATGCTTTGTAATAATGAATTTTTTATCTTCACTCTGGATTTCTCATGTTGGGGTGCAGGTACTGGAATTTTCATAGTATTTCCTAGAACAGTCATATGTACACTAAACACTGAAACCCAGAACCCCATGCTTCTCATTTATAAATTGAAAATTGTGAGTTTGATGCCTCCCAAGTTCCTTTTCATCCCTGAATATTGACTTTTTCAAGTCATCCAGATTATATAATCTGGGTGGAGGAGACGATTTGAATTGAGGCTAATGTGGAATTTGCAGGGATACAATCTTTATCAAATTTGTTCACTAGTGCATTGCGACACCTACAACAGTGACTGGCACATAGCAGACAGTCAACAAATATTAGGTGCACTTGTTAAATTATTTAGTGTTCTTATGTATGTTATTTGGTAGCAAAATGGCATAAAAGAAAATAGTACAAAAGAAGAACAATTACTTTGTGTCTAAGAAGAGACTCAATGATGATGCCTGATGGTCAGTGAGGCAGCATATTGTTAATCCATATTCATCTCCTGTCCTTTTTATGGACCCTTCTCCTGAGCCTTTATCCCTTACAATAAGCCAGGGTACCAGCTTCCATCCCAAAGAGGAGGAAACAGGAAAGGAATGGGCCTCATTCTTCCTCAGGTAAAGGTCTGAGGAAAATCATGCAAGCTAGATTGAACCACTGATAAAAACCCGAGTGTATTGCCCTGTAGGCAAACTAGACCCAGTGTCTTTCTGGAAGGGCTCTGGGCACAGCTGTGCTGTGACAGTCTGGAAAAAAGAAGAACCTAAACAAGGCAGAATGATAGACATAGAGAAACTTCGTTTTCTCAATGCCATGCCTAGTCAGACATGAAAAAGAAAGAAACCTGTCAGTAGAGCAGAAATGAAACATGTTAAGTAATGACTAAAAAGCCACATTTTCATATGCAGGTCGAATGTAGAATTATTAGCCAATAAGCAATTTGTAGTTTTGTGTAAATTCTGGCCCTACTTAGAAAGCTATCTAGAAAAACAGAATAATGAACTGAAGGTATTGAGCAGCATCTAGATGGCCACAAGTGTGGCTGACCAGAGAAGCCGTGGTTACCGACTCAAGAAATTGATTCTTTGCTTCCTTACCATCTGCCACCCCGAGAAATGTCACATCCTGGCATGTTTATGATGATAACAGAAATGTAGACCTAACTTGATAAGATGACCTCTGGAAGGCTCTCCCATTTCCTGAAGTCATTCTTCACTCCAAACCCTGGACTCCATCTACTCCTTTGAAAGCCTGGTCTATTTGCAATTCTCAAACACACTGATAGCATCATTACAGTGTGCCTCAACTTGAGCGAACGGTCTCCTCAGACTCTGAGCAAGCAGCCACCTTTACTCTCCATGGCCTTTCTCCACAGAGCTGTCACTCTGCTGGAAGCCCCAGAGGCAGCAGACTGACTAATGCAGCTCTCCCCATGTGGAGATAGGTCAGTGCGGGCATGTCTGGGGTCTCCCTGAATGACCTGATTCAACACAGGCTAACCTTTCAACAGAGAGAACCTCGTTCCCACAGAGAAGAGCTGGTTATCTGGAAGAAAATCACACAAACAGAATGACTCTGCTGCCCTTTGGAGAAATGAAAGTCTGCCCAAGGTAACTGTTGTTTCCCTGTTTCAAAAGAGACGCATTTACAGAACAATCATTTGAGCTAATTTAACTAGTTTAATTCCTAGGAAAGTAAGCAAAGAAAAAAAGATTACCAGAATGTAATGTCACTTCTGATTTTTCCTCCTTCAAACTGAATAGTCTGTCATCCACACGAGTCACTTTGTCACACTGCATTACCTAATGGAACAGACCAAAGCCCCTAATTCAGAAAATTCTGTCTCCTCTTTAAAACCGCTTGTGACATAAACCCATTTACAATATAAGTAAGTGGCTGCCAGTTCCCGAAGTGTTTATCCCTGAGCGTAATGAAATAGAATGAAAATGGCACAAGATGCAGGATGAGAGACCTGCCAAATGGCAAGAGGGAGGGTCTCTTTCAGAAGATGTTGCCAGTGGGGCAAGTTCTTATTAAAACAGATTGTTGGAAGCAAATTATAAATTATAGCAGCCTCACTAGGAGAGCTACAACCTCTGAAAATAATGAAAAGGCAATATTGCATGGTATTAATCCTTTGGTACCTTCATCTGATTGTCCTTAATGATATTTCATGCTTAATAATGCTATAATGATATTTTGTATCTGCTGTTCCATAAAGAGTGCCATGTGAGCATATGTTGTGTGCACTCATGCATAGCAAATGGAAAGAGAGAAGACTTAATTATATGTGTGGGAGATAATGTCAAAATACTTTTGCAGAGTTAAGATACATTTTATTAAACCTGTGGTAGGAGATGATAGTCTGCTAACTTAGGGTTAGCAGATCAGCATTACACAAACAATGGCCTTTTTTGTAAAATGAAACTCAAGTAATCACTTTGGGAAATTATGAGATGATCTATGTATTTAACTCTTACTAATTTTCCATTTTGAAAACTAATTGACCACCAGTGATTGGACTCTTCCATAAATCTGTTAGCTTTAGACTATCTTCTCATTTATATGCCTATTCATCTGAAGCTTGTAAATGGCTGCAATGTGGGAGAACTGTGCAAGGCAGTGAAGATACAGATCTAAAGAGACACAGTGCCTACAAGTTAGATTGTACTATTCAGTGGATGGCAGACCTGAAAGTAATGGCAAAACCATGAGATGCATGTAGGAATTAAAGTATAAACAAAATGCAGTAGGTGCACATAGGAAAGAATACATACATGACCTTGGAGGAATAGGTCTTCAAAGATAATGTGAATTAGATGTCTAGGGTGTCTGGAAGTTTGCAGTTCAAATCTTGAAGGGCCTTCTAAGCGTACATGAGAAATAATTGTGTTTTAAGGTCAAAACAAATAATTTTAGCTTGTCAAAATAAGAGATGAATCATACAGAAAGATGCTAAACATGTAGAAGATATCATATCACAATAGACCTTTTATATGAAGAGGGTTTTTTTCCTAATATATGATGAAAAGAATTCAAGAATATGAAACAGAGGGGTCACATGACCAGTTTTGGAAAGTGAAGAGATTTTGGTTGTTCCAAGAATATTCTAGAAAGTGGTGGGAGTCAGGTGACAGTAGAGTCAGAATGCCCATTAAGAAAAATATTGACATTTCAAAGACATCTTTGACAAGAGCCTGATCTATGTCTGTGATGTTTCTTCTAAGTTGTGACACTTAGGTGTGTGTGGAGTCGGTTATGGTATCCCCTATTATCCTCTCAGTTCCTGTGAGTGTGGCCGTGATTATCCTGCTTGTCATTCCTAATATTGGCAATTTCTCTGATTTTATTAGCTTTTCTAGAGTTTTGTCAACTTTTTTTATCTTTCCAAAGATTGTATTTTTTGCTGGGACTTTTCTCTAGTGTTTTTCTGCTTTTAATTTTGTTGATTTCTACACTTATCCTTATTTCTTTCCCTCTGCTTAATTTGATTTTATTTACCTCTTCCCTTTCTAGTTTCTTTAGGTGGAAGCTTAGGTTAATCATGCAAAATCTCCTTCTCTGCTAATAACAAGCCTTGGAAGCTACAAATTTCCCTCTAAGCACTGTTTTAGCTGCATCCCTCAGATTTTTCATTTCCATCCAGTTCAAAATATTTTCTAAATTTTGCTAAGACTTCCTATTTGATCTGTAGATTATTTAGATGTTTATTGTTTAATTCCTCAGTATTTGAAAATTGTCTCTTTATGCTTCTCTTATAAATTACTACTTTAATTTAGACTAAAAACATACTTTATATGATTTTAAATCTTCAGATTTGTTAAGGTTTGATTATGGCACAGGGTATAATGGATCTTGGTTAGTACTTCAAATGAATTGGGTGTAGTGCCAATGAATATCAGTTAGATCTCATTGGTTTATGATATTCTGTAGTTCTCCTATATTCTTGCTGACTTTATATATCACTGAGAAGGGAATGTTGAAATAGCTATAATATTGTGGATCTATCTATCTCCTTTTAGTTCTGTTAGTTGTTGCTTCATGTATTTTGATGCTCTGCTGTAAAGTACATACACGTCTTGAATTTTTAAGTTTTTTGGTGAATCATCACTTTAAACAGTATGTAACATCTGTTTTCCATAATAATTTTTTGTTTGATATTAATATAGCCACTTTAGCTTTCTTTTCCTTCATCTTTGTATAACACATCTTTTTCTATACTCTTATTTTTATCTTACATATATTATTTTGAAGTGAATTTCTTAAAGGCTTCAAATAGTTGGGCCATGTTTTTATATGCAATCTGAAAATCTCTTTTAAGTAGTAAGCTTAGACTATTAACATTTAATGTGATTATTTATACATTTATAACTTTTCCCTGTCTATTCAGAATCAATAATTTATGATGTCTTTTGGGGGACATAAAGATATCACCATCATAAATGTCCCCTTTCTTCCCTCCTTTATGCTACAGTGAAGGCTCATATTTCTATTAACAGTCTGTTCCCAGAAATTCAGAAATTCTCTGAGATGATGTATGTCCCACCACACCTCTCACTTCCTGTGGGCTCTTACTGGCACAATCTTTGACATCCACATTTCTGTTAACAATCTGTTCAAGACAATTTAGACTTTTATGCCATGCTTCTCAAGATTGTTCCAGGCTCTGCCCAATGCCCAATTCCCAAACTACTTTGCATAGGTATTTATTACAGCAGCACTCAACTTTGAGGGACCAAATATTTCTAAGTTTTCTACTGCAGCTGTAACATATCTTTACAAACTTAATGTTTTAAAATAACACAATTAAATTAGATGTCCAACACCAGATGTTTATCTCACCAAGATAAAATCAAGGTGTCCAATGCACAGCATTCTTTCCTGGAACATCTAGAGTAGAATTGATTTCCTTGTCTTTTACAGCTTCTAGATGCAGCTGACATTCCTTGACTCATGGCCCCTTCCTCTGCCATATTCATGGCCAGCAACATTGCAATCTCTTGAATCCTTTTACAGTCCACTTATCTTCAACTACAGATGAGAAAGTTTTCCATTTGTAAGAATTCATATCATTTGGTTGAGCCCACCAAGATAATCCACAATAATTCCCCCATTTCAGAGTACTTAATCTTAATCACATCTGCAAAGTCCCTTTTGCCATGTAAAGCAACACATTTATAGGATCCAAGAATTAGGACATAGACATTTTTCCTCTGGGGGGAGCGGGAGGGGAAGGAAGCATTATTCTGACCACCAAGCCATGGAACACACTGTACCACAACAAAATTGGAAGTTAATCAGATAAGTGGAGAAAATATCCTGTTCATGATGAATTTGGTGGGACAGCCAAGAATTCCATATTTCCTTATTTAGTAGATAAGGAAATAAGACAAATCTCGAGAAAGGTTGGTTGAAAAAGCGATTAATTTATAATAAACAGAAACACGTGAATTCTTGACTGGCATTTCCCAGCTAGTTGACAATTTCAGGTGCTATAAAGGATTGATCAAAGCTCCAAGGTCAGTTTTAAATAGCTATTTGCAAAAGGGAAAAAAGATCTGAAATTCCACTTCTCTCTGATCTATCTCCCATGTGTAGATGAGCTTCAGGATAGTGTTAGAATTGAGAGGTCAATCACAAAGGAGATAGTGCATCTTTATACAAAGTTATGCTAACAAAATTAAGATTAATAATTCAGGAAATTGGAAAAAGGAAATGAGATCTGTTCAAATGCTCTAGGGAAAGTATGGATGGTAAAAATCAAAGCTATGTAATCAACTTCTTGATTCAACGAAATGGGTTCTTAAGTATTAAAGAAACAAAGCTACCATAATTGACTTCCCAAAGGCCATTTCCAACCCATTTTTCCCCTGTTGCCTTTCCCTAGAGAGATCTGAAATATAAAACTCTATTTCTTACTCAACCTTATAGCTCTACATAGTCAGGATACTGGGTTGGGGCCTATAAGAAAGATTTAAGTAATCTCTAAGATTCAAGTGGTAACACTTTGCTTTCTTGACTGTAACCCTACCATCTCCCCCCTCTTCTTGCCTTCAATGGGTGAAATGATGCTTCAAACTGAGTAAGTTATCTTGCTACCATAAGGTCATGATAAAGAGAACTGCTGAGGTGTTGGCCCTCACATCATGAAGCCCACAGAAACTGCCCATCATTTAAGCCACTACAAATTGAATCATCCTTGAGTCTAATCTTGATTTGTCTCTAATTAGTAAAGTCAGTGAAAGACTTGTAGTGATTCTGGTTTTATAAAAATATTTGGAAATTTGTTCCATTTCTTTGAAAAAGATGGACGGTACTTTGATAGGAATTGCATTAAATGTGTAGATTGCTTTAGGTAGCATAGACATTTTCACAATATTTATTCTTCCAA
>NC_081559.1:99834716-99861490 GCF_022355385.1 Mustela nigripes
AAAAATTAAAAAAATTTTTGGAAATTTGGAAAAATTTGGAAATGAATTCACTTCAGAGAATTGAATGGGAGGGGAGCCTAGTTCCTAATCACTGAATGCATGAATCATGGAATATCATTCTTGCACATTGATGCAAGACCCCTGTGAGACGCAAAGAGCTGGACTGAGCAATGGGTCATGAGGCAGGCCCAAGGGATGCATTTGGGAGGACATAATCACCAACATCACAACAAATATAAAAAAAAGGGAAATAAGAAAAAATTAAAACTGTATAATCAGACAGTAGAAGGCATAGTCTTAGGCAATAGAAACAAATAATTAATCTTCTCTAACTTTCATCAATCCTGCTTGAATTGCATTCTGTCACTTTTATGGATTTATTTTTTATAAAACCTCCATATTTTTAGCATCTGCCCTTTCATTCAAAACATCAAATCCATGAAAAGAATTTTGAAAGCCACCCTATTTTCATGGGAACCGCATCTGTACTGTAAATGTGTCAGCAGCCTGTCTGGCTTTAACAGGATCTTATTCATGTCAAGCAGACTACAAGAGAAAGAGGAGAGACAAGGACAAATGCTGAGTTTACCATTTTTTATTTGGGAAAGGTAGGAACAATAAAACTGCATACTCTACAAAAATAAGAGGCTTCCTACTTGTGGCATCTGATAAAACTTAAAATATCACCACAATGATCCAGATTTTACACTGGATGTCCTCCAGCTACTTTGCATGCAACTGAGGGAATAATTGACACTATTCTAGTTTATAGGGAAGGAATAGATTCTGGTTATATTGGACCATTAATTTGTTAAATGGTTATGAACAGCTTCCGCCCCCCTTAAGAACCATCACCACTAAAACTCTACTGCCTCCATTTGGGTGTTTGATTTGGGCAATTCCACATGCTCCATAAGAAATAATTTAGTGTGTCTGTGAGATAGATGACAGAGTTTGGATCTTTTCTCCTGGGAGATTTAACCTGGAAATTCTTTTCAATGCTAATGGTAGTTATTCATGTCAAGGCTGGCATATTGATGGAAGAATATACTCCTAAATCTGTTTTTACAGTTTGTGTATACTTGCAAGGATTTTACCACCATATGGCCTTTAAAGATTTGTTTTCAGTCAATCCACAGTGGTTACAAAGTCACAGGCATATTGTTCTTACAGGTGCTTCACATCTCCATTCTCAGAGAGAAACTCAGATGAAGATGTTCACTGCTGGGAGAAAGATAAGAGATGTCCCCATACAACAGCAACCTAGAGAGATACTGAAGGCTGCTGGTGAGTGATATGTACATTTTCCCTGGTGATGTTTCTACAAGGGGATGGAAGACATAAAAGAAGGGTGATACTAGAAGTTGTTGCTAGAATGAAAACCTGACTCTAAATAAGCATATAGAAAACCAGTGAAGAGATCAACTGCCAGGGTTCAAATTCTAGCCATGCCTCCTTCTAGCAGCATTGTCTGAGGAAAGCTATTTAATATCTCTCTGCCTCAGCTCCTTCATAGATAGAGTAGGTAAATAATAATATACTTACTTTGAATTAAAATCAGTTTGTATAGTTAAACCACTAAAGTAGAGCTTGGGATGTGGTAGAGTACTAAATAATTTTAGCCCTTAGTACTATGAGGTTCACTCTGTCATTAAGTCACAGCACTCTCAGAGAATTATTTAGAATCTTCAGCATGTTTTAAGAAGATAATTGTTCTTGCCTAACATACATCTCCCTTTTATGGAGGAAAGGAATATAGATGACCAGGTTTTGAAGCATAAATGATAATATAAGTGTAAGTGAAGATGACTAGACTTGTAAGCCCCTCATCTATGGGGTAATAAATTTAAAGATAAAGATGCCACAAGAGAAAGAGCTCACTCACTTCTCATCTTAAGCCCAACTTCAGGATATGAAAAAAAGTTTCACTTACAGGTATGATTTTGAATTATCTAAATATTGCACATTTGATAAATAATGATTATTCAGTTTTCATCCAGAAATCTGGTATGTTATCAAATATATCACCACAGATTCCATCTTGCTCCCTACACCTATTACAGCTTCTAGAAATACTCATAATTTTCTTCCAAATTTACTTATCAATGTTCCAAAAAACAATAATAATAATCACAAAGTGTCTGATAAATTATCAGGGAGGAAGTCTTCAAAATATCTGTACAATTTAGATTGGACTTTGTAATAGCACTTGTGGTAGACATCTTCCGATGACTACACAAAAATGTCACACATTAATCCCTGAAATCTGTGAATACCTTGCACAGCAAAGGAGACCTTTTTTTTTTTTTCTTAAGATTTATTATTTACTTGAGAGACAGCACACAAGCAGAGGGAGGTGCAGAGGGAGAAGGAGAGAATCTCAAGCATGCTCAGACTTCCTGCCAAGTGCAGAGCCTGATGTCGGTCTTGATCTTACTACCCTGCAGTCATGACCTGAGCTGAAATCAAGAGTTGGCTGCTTAACCGACTGAGCCACCCAGAGGACCCACAAAGGGGACTTTTAATATGTGATTAAATTATAGAATTTATTATGGATAATCTTTTCCAGATGGGCCTAATGTAATAACAAAAGTTTTTCAAAACAGAGAACCCTTTCCCAGCTGAGATCAGAGATATTTGACAAGGGAAAGGCAGGAGAGATCCAAAGTCAAGAGGGATTCAATTCAGCATTGTTGGCTTCCTGGTGGAGGAAAGGGGCCATGAACCAAAGAATGTGGGCAGGCTCTGGAAACTGAGACTATCCCTTAGCGAACAGCTAGCAAGAAATCAAAAGCTTCATCCTTATAACCACAAGGAAGTAAACTCTGTCAGTAAGGAAATGGCTTCTCTCCTAAAGTTTCCAGAAGGCAGCCCAATCTTGCCAGCCCTCTTGGAACATCTGACCTCCAGAAATATAATATCATAAATTTGTGGGTTTTTTAGCTTTAAAATTTGTGGCAACTTATTACAGCAGCAATAGAAAAAGAACACAGTTGGCATACAATGTACACTATGTGTTTATTATTTTTGCTAATTATATTATTACTAATTAATTTGGTATCATGTAATACATAGGAAAATTCTGGGTCCTCAGTTTATATATGCAGCCTATCCCTGTGGACTGATACCTGAACTATTCTCTAAATGTTTGTATTTGGAGATCACAGAACTATGACAGCCTTAAAGCTGTGTTTCTCTGAGAAGATAAGCAGAAG
Source organism: Mustela nigripes (assembly GCF_022355385.1). Classification (NCBI taxonomy): domain Eukaryota; kingdom Metazoa; phylum Chordata; class Mammalia; order Carnivora; family Mustelidae; genus Mustela; species Mustela nigripes. The sequence goes on from NC_081559.1 coordinate 99,837,932, forward strand.
GAGATAGGAGATAGGAAGTGAGTTTTCAAGACATAGTTAATTTCAGTGTTTTAGTCAGAAACAACTGTAAGCCAACTTAGAGAAAGCCATGAAGATTGTTTCTTTTAGAAAACTCTAGAGGCTTCTTGAAAATTGGATTTCTTGAGAAATCTGGTGCCTTGAAAAAGTTAATTCCAAAGTTGGAATGAGAGAACTTGGCAAGAACAGTCATTCCCAACTGTTTTTCAGTCCATAACAGCATTTAAATTGGTCCCTGAAATACCACTTCAGTAATATCTGAAGGCTTCACGTGGAGAGCGCTGGGCTGTGCTGCACAAGAAACTAGGAATGGGCACTTACAAGAAACTAGTGAGAACTTCTCTGGTCTCTATCTAAATTATAGCATTGATAAAACTACTGATTACTCTGCCTTGCTATGTTTTTCTGCTCAGTTCATGGCACAATATGGTACAAATGTAATGAGGAATCTGATCTCATTTTTGGGTGTTTAATTGCTGACAGCTTTAAAACCTCACCAACTCCCTTTTTCCCTTCTGCCCCACACCTGGGCAAGCTGATCTGAAAACCTAGGTACTCCTAGAGATTCAAACCCTGTAGCCCCTGCCCACAGATGGAAATTCTCAGATTCCCAGCCCCCAGTCATGCCTAACACCAGTAAGAGGCCAGGCCAGGGTCCTTTCCTTGCTCCTGTAGTCATTACAGACCTGCTGAAGAGTCCTGCTGTGCTTCCTCCCTGCAGAGACCTCAGTCATGTGAGAGACCTTTTCATACTCTTCTTTAAGTTTGTGTGGCATCACCAGCCTCAATATCTCGACCAAATTTTAAGGGGAAGTTCCTTCGGATTTTACAGGGTGACCACACATAGTACATTTACTAATTCAATTAAACTAAAGTACATTTGCTAATACATTTATTAATTTACTTTATTTATCTGTATTTCCATTAGAATATAAGCTTCACGAAGGAAATATTCTGTCTATATTGTTCACTGCACCCAGAACAGTGTAGAGCATATATAAGAACTCTAATTAGTTGGGACTAATGTGTGAGTGTGTGTGCCTGAATTTTTTTCTTTCTTGGTAAAGTGAGTATTCAAAGAGCAAAAATAATTACCTTAATCACTCAGTTATTTTTCTGCAATGAATGAAAAAATGTTTAAAAATTAAAATAACTTTATAAAACCACCCCCTCCTAAAATATTAAAAGTTGACTATACTCTAAGAACTGGTGTGTAATATCAAATAAGAGAAACTTGGTATCTAACTCATAACATCATCCATTTAGACAATATTTATTGAGCATCATGTACCAGCCAGTATTTGAAGTACGAGGATTTCTGTGATGAATAAGACAGATAAGAACCTTGATCTCATGGAACTGGAAATTCTAGCTACCTTTCTAATATATTTCTTTCTTTTTTTTTTCAAAAGTAAAAATATTAAATGTCCCAGTCTACCATCTTAGGAGGCTATGTGTAAATGTTAAAAATTAATACCCTGCCTACCTTCTGCAAAAGTATTATTTGTGTTTATTCAGTTTTCCAATATCTCATTGATGGGTTAGGTGGAGGTAACATTATTTTCTTCTTCTTGACCATGGGAGACTATCTTTCCTACATGCAGGTGAAGGGAAATATGGCTGAGTTCTAGTTGATTATAGGTAGAAGAAGTTAATTATAAGCTACTCCTACTCCTAGCCTTAAAAACTATACATGCAGAACTCATCCCCTTCCATCATGATCTTAAAAGTCATGTGTTTAAGATGAGTCCATGATAAAGTACAAGCTGTTTGGACCATTGGGTCCCTTTGGAGAAGAACCACTGAGGATAGTTCCCTTACGAATGACTACCACTGAACTAGAAATAAAAATCTGTTGTGTTAAGGCTTTAAGATGTAGGGAGTTGATTGTTACTCCAGCAGAACTCGACTAGCCTAACAGGTCAGAAAAATGGGATTTTTAGTTATCTGCTTATTCTTATGTCCAACACAGTTGGCCAGATTATCTCCAGTGATGATATTTCTTGATGCCAGCAATCATATTGGCCACTTATCACTTTTAAAGAGTGTCATTATGAATAGTTAGTGCAGATATAAATGGAATTTTCAATCCTTGCTCATTTTCTAGACTTTGATATTAATACATCCACTCATTATTGAGTAGATTGGCTGTTCAATTTGAGTAAATCAACTGCTGGATATTTCAAAGAAGAACAAAAATCTGTCCCTTGTTATTTCACAACTGTGATGGAGAGGTGAAAATAGAGGCACTGCCTTGACTATTTCTCTTTCTCAGTTGGCTCCCGTCTCATTTTTCATTAGCTACAGGGGATTGCCCTCTAAATGACTAATTAAGACTGGTGTCCTGAGGTACCCAGCACTCCCAAGTGATAATTACTTGAGATTAAAAGCCAAAGACCAACAGCCTTTAAAGTGCTTAATGGGGCAAAGTAACAAGGCTGATGTATGTCTTTCCCTGGGCCTGTGGCAGAGATGGCCTAGGAAACACAGATGAATCTCGCTTCCTAGGAAGGATGTCACTTTCAGCTCATGTTGGTCAAATATCAAGAAGCTCAGGGAGGGGGTGCCTTGGTGGCTCACTAGGTTAAGCCTCTGCTTTTGGTTTAGGTCATGTTCTTAGGGTCCTGGGATCAATTCCCGTATTGGGCTTTCTGCTCGGCAAGGTACCTGCTTCTCCCCCTCTCTCTGCCTGTCTCTCCCCTCTCTCTCTGCCTGTCTCTCTGCCTATTTGTGATCTTTCTCTCTCTGTTAAATAAATAAGTAAAATCTTAAAAAAAAAAAAACAAAGAAGCAGCAACTCAGGGAGTAGTAGAATAAACATTTCTGTTGCAGGAGCAGCACTTAAAGAAAAGTGAAACACACTAGAAGTAGCACCTCTTAGAGATATGTCAATGGAAGTTTTTGTAATTACTTTTTACTTTAAATTCATAAAATTTCCATGATCTCAGGGGTGTCTCTTCATGGATATGTGTGTTGGATTAATAGTCCACACCTTTGAAATAAGCCCTGGCAGCCATGTTGGGGTTCCCATGCCTTGATCTCCTAGTGACAGGTTGATTGGACCATTTGATTCTTGGAATTTAGTTTGGCTCAGATATTAGTAATTGGGATTTAGAGAGCCTACTGAGTCTAACTTCATAGTCTGAGCTGAGATATATGTGACCTTTTGGTGGGTGTCTTCTACCATATGTCTCTAGAAGAAAGACCAAAGATGTCTGGGGAAAAAACATTGAAGAGACATCGGTGTAAGAGTGGAAATGACAAACTACATAGTCCCAGAGAAGGGACATGGAACGGTAGCTCTTTGGGTTTTAGTTTCTAATAATTGCTGGATCTCTGGGACTCTGGATTTAGTTCAATGTCCATACAAATTTATACTATGGTCTATTGTTTGTCTATGGTGTTGAAGTAGGCTTTGTTTCCACCTTCACTACCAATAACAGCAAGACAATAAGAAGTGAACATTTAAAATTAGCTTAAATAAAATCTGTAAAGTTACCTCCTATCATCTTTTTGATATTAAAATAACCATTCAGTTTCACCTTCTATCTGTCATAGGGTTTAGTAGGTACTGAGTATAAAAGGAATAATACCTAATCCCTGACACCAAAGGAACACCATAGTCAGTGGTACATTTCGTGGGAAAAAAAAAAAAAATGTCATGATTCCTCCTGATAGATTCTACTGCCTGTTTGTGTGACTTGGATGGATTAGGGTCACCAGAAACTGGACATTGGGAAATGTGCAGCCATTCTTTTTTCCCATTCTTGCTCTTCTATTTAGTTCTCTGCAGTGAGCTTCCCTGGCAAAGGGAAGAGCAGCAATGTGTGTTGGAGTTTGGGTAGCTGCTTTCCAATTTCCATGTTAGCAACCACAGCCCTTGCTGAGATTTATCCACAGCAAGGAAATTGTTTGGGGAACATAATTTTTACAGGACATAACACCACTATATGCTTTTCACAGCTTGCACTGATAACATTTGTGACACTTCAGGGGAAAGTGCAAACTTTTGTAAAGCTGAAAAACAGATCTCTAAGGGGACTCATTTTAGCTAAAAGGTCTCAGAGTATTTTCAATTAAAAAAAAAAATGGAGAGAGAGAGGTAGGTAGGAAGAGAGAGAGAGACAGAGACAGAGACAATGGAGACCAAGACATCAGGACAGTTCTTCTCTTGAAATAAATTACTCTGGATCCCAAGAGAAGAGAGTTGAGACTGATATCCTATATAAGGAAGGCATGTTGGTTTTGTGGCACATTTTCTCCAACCTACTTTCTATTTAATTTGGTGTTGGAGTGATATAGAGAAAATGGGAATAACTTTTTCAGACTTATTATTCTTTAACTTTAGGTTGGAGAGATACAGTCAAACAATTAAGAGAAGGAAGGCAAAAGGAAGGAGACATTTTGGGAACAGATATTGCAAATGTCACCTATTTCTCAGAAGGACAGTGCTACAATGGAAATGCATAAAGGAAAAATAAAGTGCCTCACGTTTTCACTTTTGCCATGTGGGGCATTATAGCTCATAAATGTAATTTTGTAGCTGAATAAAAAGGACATTAAACTGAAAGTCAGATAAGTAGCTGTGAGAAATCTGGCAAGTTAAATAACTCACCTGTTTAGTTTACACACTTGTCAAATGGAAAACAGGAAATTCAAACGAACTGTTTCACTTGAATTTTATCTTAATTATATTCAGCAAAAATATGTCATGCCTATTTTAGCATGGTAGGTGCTCCAAGAGAGTTTCTATAACCTTCGAAAATATTCTAGACTTGATAATAATGGCTTTAGGGTACTTTTTAGGCTTAAGTGAATGTTCGGAAACATATGACAGAATTCTAAAATATTGGATGTATTTTAAATATGACTCAAATGAAAAGTTAATTTAAGTTGTACGATTTCCAACAGAAAATTAAAAGTGAATAGGCTTAAAATAGATTCTTGAAATAGAGAAGTTCATAGGCATGTTCAAGACTTGATAGAAGGAAAATGAAAATTCAAACTTAGCATCTGTGATTGTATATTCGGTACTGTCTCTACCAATTTTCTCATAAAATAATGTAATAACTTATGTTAACATTTTCTTTAGTGAAAAAAATTCTACAGTGTGTACGTATGTATGTTAACAATTATATTTTTATTCAAGAATGATTTAAAAAAAGAATGATTCAGTAATTCATTCTTTTGACCAATTATTTTATATATACTCATGATGGCAAACACTATAGTAGGATTAAGAGTATAAATCCTCAAGACAAAATGCCTTCACTCAACTGATTCATTAGCTAACATAACATGCAAGCAAGTACATAAACAAAATAATTCCAAAATAATGTCAGGAGCTAAAATGGTGGCTTATTCTTGGTTGTTCAGGAATAAAGAGGCATGTGATTACCTAGGCTTTTTGGTGGGAATAAAGGTTGAAGAAGATATATAGAAAGCTTCCCCCAAAAGATGATTATTGGATTCCACCCCCCAGCCTTACTGAGGTATAACTGATGAATAAATCTGTATATATTTAATGGATACAATGTGATGATTCTATATAAGTATTCTTCATGAAATGATCACCACAATCAAGTTAATTATCACATCCATCACCTCACATAGTTATCTTTTTGTGTGTGAAAGAAAGTTTAATATCTACTGTCTTATTAAATCGCAAATATATAATACAGTAGAATGAAGTACAGTCACCATACTATACATAAGATCCTCAGAACTTACCTTATAACTAGTATTTTAACAAATGTATACCCTTTGACCAACATCTTTGCATTTCCCCCACCTCCTACCCCTTAGCAATCTGCATTATGCTAAATGGAAGAAAACCAGATAAAGACAAATACCACGTGATATCATTTATATATAGAATCTTTAAAAAAGAGTCAGAAACAGAAAGTAGATGACTGTTGTCTTTACTCTAAAAGGTGTCTTCCAGATTGCAAGATAGAAGAGCAAATTCTGGGCAGAAAGACATTATTTCCAAAGACCCAGAAGCAAAAGCAGGAGTATACAATTATTTAGGCAGTAACTGTTATACTTTGAAACAGACATCTGAATGTCAAGATATCAATCTTGTGTAGCTTGCAAGGGCTGAATTATAACATTGTCATTGTTTTTATAAAGTGACCAAAGGTAGAGCACAAAGACACTGAAAGCTTTATTTAAGGGATTCACACATAACCACTAGTGACATAGAAGAAAATATAGCAGAGTTGACTTGTGTACCTCTTGATGACTTCAGACATGGATAAAGTTGAGATTGAACATGTAAAAAGAACAGGTATTAAAAAAAATTAACTCTTTCCTCTTTCTGAAAGAGGGTATGAAACATACAATTTCCAGCATTTATAAGGTAAACTGTGACCATCAAAATTAAACACAAAAGGGACGCCTGGGTGGCTCAGTTGGTTAAGCAGCTGCCTTCGGCTCAGGTCATGATCCCAGGGTCCTGGGATCAAGTCCCGCATCAGGATCCTTGCTTGGCAGGGAGCCTGCTTCTCCCTCTGCCTCTGCCTGCCTCTCTGTCAGCCTGTGCTCACTTGCTCTCTCTCCCTCTGTCTCTGACAAATAAATAAATAAAATCTTAAAAAAAAAATTAAGCACAAAAGAAGAGAAGATATTAATATTTGAGTGATATCCTTCCAGTTATTTTCTACATATATATGTAATTTATGTCTGCTTTTTACAAAAGACATGATAATTTGCACACTTTTTTGGGGGGGTTGTAGCATCCATTTTTAATCTGCTTACAAAAAAAAGCTTAACATTTCTATTTTTGAGACTAAACAACTAAAAACTTCACTCTAGTAAAAATTTAATGAACCATGCAAAATAATAAATTCACTGAATATAAAGGTCAACCAATTTTTATATTAAGCACAATATAAAGGTGTGAACTATGTTCTATAAACAAAATAATTTACATACTATAATTAAGTAAATAGATATAATAGAAAATAGAAGATAGATAAATAGATAGATAGTAAATAGATAATAGATTGATTGGTAAGCAGAGTCATCCAAAAAGTATGAATGCCCACAAAGGACATGATGTTGCTTTATACCCTTGAAAAACCATTTGACAAATTTTAGTCAATTAATTCATGGCTATAGCAAGAATGAGAATCTTTGAAATTAGTAAATGATAATCATTTCTATATGAGACCATAGCTCCTTCCTTACTTCTTAATCTTTCTTGCAAGTTTAAAGATGAAGAGAAAGATCTGTTCTGACAACATGTAGGCAAAGAGGCTGTTTTTCTTCCTTTTCTTGTACAGAATGAATTTTTGAAGCAATTTCTCACAGCTAGTTGGGATTGGGCATTTCTCAGGAGAATCTCTTCTATCTCCACCTCCTTCATCAAATAACTTTCCAGGTCATCCAGCTGCTGATAAAGTCCAGTCAGTCTTGTCCTTAACACTCTTATCCCAAACAACAAACAACAGAAGTCCAAAACAAAAACAAAAAAAAAACAACCAACACCCGGTATCAAGGGAAATTAAATACTAAGGAATAAGATCTTATAGGGTAGAGCTATCTTTGGAAAGCCACCAACCTTTACAATATCCAAGACTTATTTGCATTGCCCTCACTCCCTGATACACAATTTTCATCCCCTTTGGACATGACTATTTTTCATTAGTTTTTCACAAATCAATTTGTGTCTCTTTCCCATGAGTACTGGTATGGACTGCATTGTGACTCCCAGTCCCCAAATTCCTATGTTGAAGCCCTAACCTCCAATGTGTCTATATTTTGAGATAAGGTCTTTAGTAATTAAAATTAAATAATGTCATAATGGTGGGGCTCCAATACCATAGGGCTGGCGGTCTTTCAGAAAGAAAAAAAAGATTGTATCTCTCTCCACAAGTGTACTCACCGTGGAAAGGTCATTTGAGCACATAGAGAGAAGCCAGCCATCTACAAGCTGAGAAGGGAACCCTTGACAGGAACCAAAATTTTCAGCACCTTGGTTTTGGACTTTCTGACCTCCATAACTGAGAGGAAATAAATTTGTATTGTTTAAACCACCCAGTCTGATATTTTGCTGTGGCAGCCTGAGTAGACTAAGGCAAGTATGTTGTGGTTCATTGTATGAGAGTACCAGAGCTTATAGAACTGTTGCCATATATCGGGACTTGTAAAGTTTATTTTTATATTATTAAAAATAATTTTATACAGATTTTGTACATTCATTGAACTCCTTAGGATAATTTAATATATGTGGAATCACTAAATCAGTATTACCAATTCTTTAAGGTTGGTTGATGGCGGTTGTCAAAAGATCTTATAAATGTTAACAGCTATAGTGATGCATGAGTATATTCCTTTAGACCTCAATTAATATGTACTATGATTTTAAAATCTTTGCAGTTTAATAATCAGACCCTTACATTTTTATTTACTTAATTTTTTTTTATCACCAGGAAGATTGAAAAAAGCATTTGTATTTATTCTTCTGTCAACTTTTTTTTTTTTGCTATTTATTACTTGCTTGCAAGAAAATTTACTTTGGACACACCTCCAAAGTTGCTATGGTGATTATTTAAGCAAAGTGAGTGTCCTGACATCTATTCAAGCTTTCTCAAGACTGAAGTCTACACTCCCTGATTAATTTAAGGAAATGAGTTGGTGAGGAAAAGTCCACTGCGTGAGTTTGTTTGTTTGCCTCAGCCATTGTCAGGGTTTTAAGGAATCTCTGATGGACATAATTTTTAAAAAAATAATACCAGCTCTTCCAAAATGACTTATATAAATACCAGTCCCACCAAGGCCTTTGCAAAAAAGTGGAATTCTTTCCATTGACTCAGTTATAAGGAGGACAGGTAGTAGTGCTCAGCCTGTGGGAAGGACACAGTCACCAGGAATATATTCAGCACTGGGATTTCAGAGACCTTGGTGACTGACATACTGGAGCCTTTTTTTCCCAGTGACCTTCCATTATAAAATGACCGCTCTACCATGTAATGACACTGGAGAGGAAAAAAAGCTGAAACACTCTGATTATATGTTGAAGACAGATGGTATAAATGGCAAGTGGATGTGGGGTGGGAAGTGAACTATGCTTTCAGTTTCACAAATGCAAAGAAAACAGCTTGAAAATGCTGGTATGTTCTAGAAGCTTTGGTAACTAGTAGCCATCTCCTCCCTTAGTTCCCTCTTCTCTCCCCTGACTGCTTTTTCAAATTATAAAAATAACAACGATTTAGACATATTTTGTAAGTGTTGCCCCAACAGAAAAAAATATTGTTAATTCCTGTCAGACCTCAAAATCTTTGCATTGAGTGTGATCACAAAATTAAAGCTGCTCATTATAGATGGAATAATGAAACACACTTTTCCAATTTACTCATTTGTACTATGAGAAACTTGCATTGTACTTGGTCTGACTTTCAAATGTGAATCATGCACCACAGGGGACAATCCAAATATGTCTCTGCCCCATTTTTTGGACTGAAGCTGAATGCAATATATAGGGAAGCAGAGATTCTCCACCTTGTGATAGCCTTGAAAGATAAGTGCAAGAGTTAAAAAATGGATTGAGAGAGAAGTCACTTTGAGTTGAACAATGTTAGAGAAACTTTATGTTCATACTAACAAAAAGACTGAATGCGATTTGAAGTGTTATTGTGCTTACTGGATTCTAAAGAATTGTGATATTCACTAACTTCCTTTTCTTCCCCATTGCTGGCTTTTTCTCTGTTGTTTTTTGAAGAATGGAAAGATCTGCCTTTTCAACTGGTATTTATTGTTGTTGATATTGTTATTTTGGGCAGGGGGGGGAGTTTCATTCTGTCCATGGAGGAAAGAAATTTCTGTCCGCATTCTGTAATTTTGGCCGCTTTCTGGACTTGGGCCTCTCTAAAGGTGGAGGGGTTGTCAATCATATTTTTCAAATCTCAGGATACTATGTAAACAGGCACTGACTAAGCTCCAGGTTCAGGTGTGGGGAACCCCCTTCTACCTCTTCCCCAATCTTAGCTAAGCATCCTTGGGCTTATCCAGGCTTGTTCTTCCTCTTATTGATAAGGAGGAGGATAAGAAGATAAGGAGACTAAGCCACTAATCCCCTACTAAAAGCATCTATGTATTGGTTTATTCTGTTCCATGTACTCACTTTGCTCTGGGTGGATAAATCGAACCAAAGACATCAGTATAGACCCATATATTTTTGATTATAGGTAGAAGTTGATTTTAGAGGTTGTCCCAGATCTTGTAGACTATGCTGCTTTCTATAATCCATTTGTTACAAAAGTTCTACATTTGGTATAGACATCTATCTATTACTGAATTTTCACTTTGCTTCTTATATCAATTAAGATAACATCCAACTGGAAATAAATCATACATAAAACAAACAGTGGATCAAGTGGGAGTTCTTGGTTGGTGGCATTTTTTAAAAATTTTAATTTAAGTAATAAAAGACTCAGAGGCTGGCAGCCCAAGGCCAATGAAGATGCTGAACAATCAGACTGGGCATACAAGAGATAACTCATTAGTGATGAAGCCCTTCAAAGAAGCAGCTAATTTTGGGGGGGTGGTATAACATGGGTTATGTTTTAGAAGCATCAGCAGTAGTAAATATCTATGCTTTTCAGCAGGAATCACTAAATGCTTTACATACATTAAATCCATGAATCTTAATAACAATCTGACTTTAAGAAAAAAAGCATTATTATTATTATGATCCTCATTTTTGCATGAGGAAATATTCCTAAGCAGCACTCTGAAGTCCAGAGTAGACACTACTATAGCAGACAGATGTGAGACAAGTAGCAGATACAGTGTCAGGTATAATCTATTGTACAGTCAGGACACATAAATTAAACAATGCATAATCAGTGTCCAAAGCAGAAGTCACAAGAAAGTCGCAGTCAAGCCAACCTGACAAAGGAGCTTCTGAAAGCACAGTCACTCTAGTGTAAGTGCCAAGGAACTAATGAGGGCCTTAGCCTCAGAAAGACTACCTTCACTAATACTGAAAAAGTCTTGAATGAAGAGTCAATCGGCAGGATTCTCCTTTCACAACACAAACTGACCAGGGCTAGGATGTGGAGCAGATGATGACGAAGGCCCATTTTCCTAGGGGTACCACCTGAAGTACTAAAATTAAAGGAAATGCCCAAACTCTCTGGTTGGTATTGTTGAACAATAGTTATCATGAAATGAAAGTTTTTATCCACATTATCCAGTCAGTTTTTAAAAAAAAAAATGTGAGGAGTGCCTTGCTGACACAATCAGGTAAGCATCCATCTCTTGGTTTCCGCTCAAGTCATGATCTCAGGGTTGTGGGTTTGAGCCCCACATCAGGTTCTATGCTCAGTGGGGAGTCTGCTTGAGATTCTCTCTCCTTCTCCCTCTGTCCCTCCCACTGATGTTCTCTATCTCTAAAATCAGCTTTAAAAATAAATAAATAAATAAATAATAAATTAGATTTTTCAAAAAAAAGATATTATTTATTTATTTGAGAAAGACAGCATAAGCATGTGGGAGGGGCAGAGGGAACATGAGCAGCAGGGAGGAACAGAAAGAGAGAGGGAGAATCAGACTCCTCACTAAGCAGGGAGCTAACTTGGGGCTTGATCCCAGGACCCTGAGATCATGACCTGAGCTGAAGGTAGATCGTTAACAGAATGAACCACCCAGGTGCCCCTAAATTTGATTTCTGCACCAAAGGACACAAGCAACAGGATGAAAAGCCAACCACAGAATAGGAGATGATGTTTGCAATTCATATATCTAATAAAATCATAATCATATATTGGATCAGAATATATAAAAATTCCCACAAGAAAGAATTATATAGAATAAGAATATATAAAGATTAGAATAAAATATATCATTTTATTATAAAATAAAATATTAAATAAAATATATAAAGATAAAGAACAAAAAAAATAAGAATATATAAAGAATTCCCACATTTGACTCAACAAAAAGTCAAATATTTATAAAATGGACAGGATTTGAATACATTTTTCTCCAAAGAACATATACAAACAGCCATTAAGCCCTTGTAAAATTGCTCAAAATAAATAAAATCTTTAAAACCCAAAATTACAGTAAGATACCATCTCACAGCCATTAGGATGGCTACCAGAAAACAAAACAAAACAGAAAATAATAAATTTGGTGAATATGTGGAGAATGGTGCGGCTACTATGGAAAACAGTATGGCTGCTTCTCAAAATTAAAAAAATACAATTACTTTATGATCTGGCAATTCGACTGGTATTAGGGAGGAAAAATCTTTTCCTGTTTTCCTTTGGGTTTGGGGCTCGGGACCTGTGAGATAAACTGGTGAGAGACAGACTAAGAGAAGAAAAGACATACAATTTCTACTAATATTTTATGCGAATGGACAGAGAAAAGAAGTGAAGCTCGAAGCTGTAGTTAGGTTTGGAGGCTTATATGCCAATTTAAGCAAGGAAAAAGGGTTTGGGCTTTGAGGCAGGATAAATTGTGGAGGATTAGTAAATGCATGGGAGGAACTAATGGAAGACATGGATTATTTCAGTGGGGTTTGTTTACGCAGACTCATCTTGGTGCTGAATCACTGTGTTTGGCAATGAGTCACTGTGCTCTCACTGCTTTAGGAAAAGGCGACACCTTCACAAGAGAATTTTATGCCACCTTCATAAAAGGAAACTTATGCCTGGCTTTAGGCAAATAAGGGAAGGACATAGAATCCTTCTTATATCTGAGGATAAGCTGCACAACTTTGTAAATCTGCTAAAAATTATTGAATTGAACCCTTCGATTGGATGAACTGCATGTTATGTGACTTATATCTCAATAAAACTGTTATCTGTATATATACGTAGTTGAGCTTCTAGAATTCTTTCACAGAGTTTAATATAGTTAACACCCTAGGGCTCTGAGCAGGAAGGCCTTGGAGCACAGCTTCCACCAGTGGGTGTCCATGGGGCTCATGAGCCTATAATCAAAGCAATAAGAGGCTGAGCTGCATCTGTTTCATCCTACCAAACATAAGTTGAGATGTCACACATTTGCAAACTCTCTCTGGTCCTGGTTTCTCAGGCAGCACAGAATTCCAACCTTCCCAGGATGGTATGATGACTGAGTTGTATTGGCAAAATATTTAGGGCAGGACACATCAAAGTAGCAAGGAGCATTTGCTCTTGGAAAATCATGCTATTACTGAAAACAAAGGAATCTTAGAGGAATACCACAGGATAGAGAGAGTATCTGAATCTCCCCTATCCTTAACTACCACTTTTTATGTCATGGGGGCAGTGAGGCTGAAAGTAAGGGGAAAAGAGGAAATTATGCAGAAGGAAAAAAAAAGATGGGTGGGCACCTGGGTGGCTCAGTCAGTTCAGTGTTCAAACCTTGATTTCAGCTAAGGTCATGGTCACAGGGTCATGGGACTGAGTCCTGCATCAGGCTCAATGCTCAGTAAGGAGTCTGCATCTCTCCCTCTCCCTCTGCCCTTCCCCCTGCTCCTGCTGTTTCTCAAATAAATAATTTTTTTTTTTTTAAAGAAGAAGATTAGAGAGAATTGCAGCAAGGTGCTTTCACTCAGTTTATGGGTGGGAATTAGCTCTAATTAAAGAAGATATTAGTGCTTCCTCCTACAGCAGGAGCCAAGGAAGATAAACCATTATTGATCCTATGTACCTGGGCTAGGGGAAACTTCAACATTATCACGGTGGGATATGGGCCAGAACCCCTCTCATATAAGAACTACATTACAGAGGCACAGTTAAGATCAGGATTTAGATCAGGATATAAAAGTTGGAAGATACTTTGACCCTTACCTGTCGTTTGCATCATGATCTCATAGCTTGTCACATATTCTTTTATAAAAATGGGCATCTTCCAAGTGCCTGATATTTTGTGAAGATAGAAAGAATAGCTAAACACAGACATTATTAGGTCAGTCCAGGAAAAAAAAAGTCATGGCTGACAGGCATGGAGAATATTGCTCTCTATGAATTAATGAGGAAGAAAAAAGCTAATTCCGTGGCCTTCTCTAAGCTAATAATTCAGCTGGCGAGAGCAAGCCTGAAGGAGTTTGGCAGGAGAATCTTCCTCTCAGCATTCATTACCATCCCTTCAAATCAAGATTGAGGTCTCAGGGGGAAAGTGGTGAGACAAATGTGAAGTGTTTGGGTTTGGTCGGCATTTGTGTTTGTGAGAAAAAAAGATCATAGCTACTCTTAGAAATAAAATAAAACTTACCTCTATCACAACCAAACAGTGATTTTAAAACAGATATTTCTGGAAAGTACTCCATTCCTCTCTTCAGAGATCTAAATTCTTATCTGTGAAAAGAAAGAAAGAAAGAAAGAAAGAAAGAAAGAAAGAAAGCAAGCAAGCAAGCTAGAATATGATTTCCTAGGAAGCCTATCAGTACTGGCCCTAAGTGATCTTCCCTCTTTCTCAATTTAGTGTCTGCATGAATTACCCACCATTTGATGTATAGTCTGTGCTAATGTTGTCTTCTTTCTCAGCTTTTCTGTTTTTCCATCATAAGAGAATCTCCCTTTTATTTTTAAATCTAGTTCACTGAGGTACAATTTAAAGCACTAGAATTTTGTGAGAGGAAAATGTGTGTGTCCTTTAGTATGTAGAGAAAAAGGATAATGCTCCATTGTTCTCTATTTGGTTGGGTTTCACTTCTGCCTCTATGCCTCTATTAATCAGGTATGGACCTTTTAGCATAATCACGTGATCCAGGCCCCTGGAATCGGCTCTTAGACTCAATAATATGTTTGGCTTCAGAGTTTTAATTTTTCTCTGATCACTCTTGTGGAGGTTTCCTAGGAGTTTTTCCCAATACTATATTTGTTTGTTTGTTGTTGTTTTGCTTGTCTTAGACATTATTAATGAATTTTTTCTCATTTTTTAAGCTATAAAAGGAGACCCTCCTATGGATATTATAATGATTTTTCAAAAAACATTTAAGTAAATAGCTGATATACTTACCAGTCTTTCTTTTTAATTTAATTTAATTTTTTTTCAGTGTTACAAAATTCATTGTTTATGCACCACACCCAGTGCTCCATGCAGTACATGCCCTCCATAATACCCACCACTAGGCTCATCCAACCCCCTACCTCCTCTCCTCCAAAACCTTCAGTTTGTTCTTCAGTGTCCACAGTCTCTCATGGTTTGCCTCCCCTTCTGGTTTCCCTCAACTTACTTCTCCTCCCCATCTCCCAATGTCCTTCGTGTTATTCCATATGCTCCACAAGTAAGGAAAACCATATGATAACTGACTCTCTCTGTTTGACTTATTTCACTCAGCATAATCTTTTCCAGTCCCATCCATGTTGATACAGAAGTTGGGTATTCATTCTTTCTGATGGAGGCATAATGCTCCATTGTATATATTGACCATATCTTCTTTATCCATTCATCTGTTGAAAGGCATCTTGGTTCTTTCCACAGTTTGGTGACTGTGGCCATTGTTGCTATGAACATTGGGGTACATATGTCTCCTCTTTTCACTATATCTGTGTCTTTGGGGTAAATACCCAGGAATGCAATTGCAGGGTCATAGGATAGCTCTATTTTTAATTTCTTAAGGAATCTCCATACTGTTTCCCAAAGTGGCTGCATCAACTTGCATTCCCACCAACAGTGTAAGAGGATTCCCCTTACTCCACATCCTCTCCAAACTTTGTTGTTTACTGTCTGGTTGATTTTGGCCATTCTAACTTGTGTAAGGTGATATCTCAATGTGGTTTTGATTTGAATCTCCCTGATAGCTAATGATGATGAACATTTTTTCATGTGTCTATTAGTATGTCTTCTTTGGAGAAGTGTCTGTTCATATCTTCTGCCCATTTTTGACATGATTATCTGTTTTGTGTGTGTTAAGTTTGAAGAGTTCTTTGTAGATCTTGGACGTCAGTCCTTTGTCTGTAGTGTCATTTGCGAAAATCTTCTCCCATTCCATGGGTTACCACTTTGTTTTGTTGACTGTTTCCATTACTGTGCAGAAGCTTTTGATCTTGATGAGGTCCCAAAAGTTCATTTTCGCTTTTGTTTCCTTTGCCTTTGGAGACATAGCTTGAAAGCAGTTGCTGTGGCCGATGGCAAAGATGTTACTGCCTATGCTCTCCTCTAGGATTTTGATAGATTCCTGCCTCACGTTGAGGTCTTTTATGCATTTTGAGTTTATCTTTGTGTATGGTGTAAGGCAATGGTTTAGTTTCATTCTTCTACACATAGCTGTCCAATTTTCCCAGCACAATTTATTGAAGAGACTATCTTTTTTCCACTGTATATTTTTTCCTGCTTTGTCAAAGATTATTTGTCCATAGAATTGAGGATCCATATCTGGACTGTCTACTCTGTTTCTCTGGTCTATGTGTCTGTTTTTATGCCAGTACCATGTTATCTTGGTGATCACCAAGATGGCATTTTTTGTAGTATATTTTGTAGTAAAGCTTGAAATCAGGCAACGTGATGCCCATGGTTTTGTTTCTCTTTTTCAGCATTTCCTTAGCAAATCAGGGTCTCTTCTGGTTCCATACAAATTTTAGGATTGTTTGTTCCAGGTCTTTGAAGAATGCCAGTGGAATTTTGATTGGGATGGCATTGAAAGTATAGATGGCTCTAGGCAGTATAGACATTTTTTTAATATTTTATTTATTTATTTGACAGAGAAAGATCACAAGCAGGCAGAGAGGCAAGCAGAGAGAGAGGAGGAAGCAGGCTGCCTACTGAGCAGAGAGCCTGATGCGGGGCTCGATCCCAGGACTCTGAGATCATGACCCGAGCCAAAGGCAGAGGCTTAACCCACTGAGCCACCCAGGTGCCCCCAGTATAGACATTTTAACAATGTTTATTCTTCTGATCCATGATCATTGAATGCTCTTCCATCTTTTTGTGTCTTCTTCAATTTCTTTCATGAGTATTCTGTAGAGCCCAGGACCTGACAGATTCCCTGAAGAATTCTACCAAACATTCAAAGAAGAAATAATACTTATTCTCCTGAAGCTGTTTCAAAAAATAGAAACAGAAGGAAAACTTCCAGACTCTTTCTTTGAAGCCAGCATTACCTTGATCCCCAAACCAGGAAAAGACCCTATCAAAAAGGAGAATTTCAGACCAATATCCTTAATGAATATGGATGCCAAGTTTCTCAAGATCCTAGCTAATAGGATCCAATAGTACATTAAAAAGATTATGCACCCTGACCAGGTGGAATTTATCCATGGGATGCAAGGGCAGTTTAACATTCACAAATCAACCAATGTGATAGAGCAAATCAATAAGAAAAGAGAGAAGAAGCACGTGGTCCCCCTGAACTGATGCAGAAAAAGCATTGCACAAGATACAGCATCTGTTCCTGATTAAAATGATTCAAAGTATAGGGATAGAGGGAGCATTCCTCAACTTAGTAAAATCTGCCTGTGAAAAACCCACAGCAAATATGATCCTCAATGGGGAAAATCTGACAGTCTTCCCTTTGAGATCAGGAACATGATGAGGATGTCCACTCTCACCACTGTTGTTCAACATACTAGAAGTCCTAGCAACAGCAATCAGACAACAAAAAGAAATAAAAGGTATTCAAACTGGCAAAGAAGAAGTCAAACTCTCCTCTTTTTGCAGATGACATGGTACTTTATATGGAAAACCCAAAAGACTCCACCCTCAAACTACTAGAACTCATAAAGCAATTCAGTAATGTGGCAGGATACAAAGTCAATGTACAGAAAACAGTTGCTTTCTTAAACATTAACAATGAAAATATAGAAAGAAAAATAAGAGAATCGATTCCATTTACTATAGCACCAAGAACCATAAGATGCCTGGGAATAAAACTAACCAAAGAGGTAAGGATCTGTACTCAAAGAACTACAGAACACTCTTGATGTTTATTTTTGGCTGCCATCTAATTCATGCTTAGCTGACTCTGATCCCTCTTGGCCAGTGCCAAGACTGGGTTAACTGACTAGTCTGTCTGCCAGGAACCTTTATGGCAGGAAGGTTTTACTAGTATGACATGGGTTACCTTTATTCTGCCAACCATAATTTGGGGCAAGGAAAACCAATTTTAAAATAGTTTCACTTAGTTAGGTGATTTAAATTCAGTGAGACAGACAAGGAAGTCAAACAGTTTTGTTTACTAGGCTCCAAAAGTAGTTTTAATGATTCTTGTTCTTCTGTTGAGTTGACTGAATTGATCGGTGGGTCTAGCCTTGTGTAGACACAACCTAAATGAACCCTGGTAGTACTTAGTGGACCATTGCCATGGAAAAACTTTCTTTTGTCTCTTGATTAGACACAGAGAACAAGGAAGCAACAATAAAACAATAGTATACGGATGTTGTATTTACTGATGTAATTACACCTTGTCATGACTGCTGTGACTGGTTTTTCAAGCCTCAGAGAGACTGGGGAGAAAGAATAAACATTTCTTCAAATTTAGTGTGTGGCAAGAAGCAAGGTCTCCCTTCTCCAGAGATCATCTGTTTTTTTTCCTTTCTGTCACTTTCTAGCAAGCATTTTGTATTTCTTTGAGGTAGCAATTGTCATTGTTTGTTTTACACTTACTGACTTGATAATAAAACAAGTGCCCAGCCAGGTATCCTAGCAACACAACAGCATTTTTATTTCTCTCTGGTGCTTATTTATTAGATGCTCTGGAGCCTTTTCTCAAGCTATTAAGGGACACATATGGCTAATCTAGAGCAACACACTTCATCTTGGTCTAACTTACTAGAAATCAATATTCATTACCATGGATTATTCAACTCAAAAAGGGGCACTCTTGACCCTGAAAGATATCAGGAGGCTGGGAAAAACTCCAAAATGGTGTTAAAGTATATGCCTTGAGTAAAACAAGGCCACAGATTAAAAAGAGGTGACAGAAGGAGCTATGTCTCATTCTCCCACTGGGCTCTGGCTCTCGTCACCTTGGCAAAAGGCTGCAATCTCGGGCCCAAAGATGTAGGAATCAGCCGGATTAAGTGTGGCCTCTGCTCTCTCACTAAAAAGTCATGTGATTTTTCAACAGGTCACTTAAGCTCAGATTTGGCAGAGGATACAGAGGTAGTCAGAATGAAAATGTAAAGACTATAGCTTCACTTGAGAAAACAGGCTTGGGAAGGGAACTTCTAGCAAGGCAAAAAACTCAGACTCAAGAGAGAATCATTTTCTCACCAGTACCAGAGAAAAGTCGAGTCTTCTGGAAGGTGTGGGGTAGGGCTGCTACTACTGGCATATGAGAGCCAGTTGTTAATTTTTCAGGAATTGTGCTAGCTGGTTGTTAAATCTGCCATTATTAAAAATTAAATTTGGGCTCCTGGGTGGCTCAGTCTGTTAAACACCTGCCTTTGGCTCATGTCATGATCCCAGGGTCCTGGGATTGAGCCCCATGTTGGGCTCCCTGCTCAGAGGAAAGTCTGCTTCTCCCTCTCTCTCTGCCCCTCCCTACCATTCATGCTCTTCCTCTCTCAAATAAATAAATAAAATCTTTTAAAACTACATTATAAAAATCTATAATTAAAGGGGATTAGAACACAACCCCAAATGCTGGTGAAGATATGGAACAGAAGGAATTCTTTTTGCTGGTGGGAAGATATAATCATTCAGGCACTTAGAAAACAGTTTGGTGGTTTCTCACAAAACCAAACATACTCTTCCCATAAAACCTAGTAATCGACTTCTTAGTATTTACCCAATGGAATTGAAAACTTATGTCCACACAAAAAACTGTATTTATAGCAGTTTTATTCATAATTGTCAAAACTTGGAAGGAACTAAGGTGTCCTTCAGTAGGTGAATGGCTAAATAAACTATGCTACATCCAGACAAGAGAACATTATTCAGCACTAAAAATAAACGAGCTATCAAGCCATGAAGAGACACAGAGGAATCTTAAGTGCATATCACTGAATGAAAGAAGAGAGGCCAATCTGAAAATAGTATATACTATGTGATTCCAACTATATGACATTCTAGAAAAGGCAAAACTTTGGAGACATTAAAAAGATCAGTGATTTCCAAGGGTTAGAGACGAGAGAGGGAGCACAGAGGATTTTTAAAACAGTGAAAATACTCTCTATGATACCGTAAAGGTAGAAACCCATCACTATTCATTTGTTCAAACTCATAGAGTATATAACACCAAAAGTGAACCCTAAGTTACGACGGACTTTGGGTGACTATATGTGTCAAAGTAGGTTCATCCTTGGCAACAAATGCAGATGCTAGTGAGTGATGATAATGAGGGAGGCTATGTAAATGTGTAGCAGAAAAATCTTTGTACATTTCTCTCAATTTCTGGTAAATTTAATACTGCTCTCAAAAATATTGTAAAAAATTAGAAACAGATGTAATAAAAATTGTCACTGCCTTATTATTTTTATTGTATTTTAACCATCTCTATGAACTGGTGTTATTTTAAACATTATGAGAATTAGCAAATGCTACAAGTCCCGGGCTTCTGAGGGGAAAGGGAAAACTGTATTGGCTTTCAAGCACTTTCCACATATCCTGTGTGGCAGGCAATATAATCACCATCATCATCTTATTACAGATGTAGAAATTAAAAAGTTAATGAGTTATTTGAGTCACATCTGAAATGGCTGCACAAATCCTAATTCTCTTGATTCCTAGTCCACAAATAGAATTTTCCTTTTCACACTCCATTTATTTTTCTTTTCCTAAGAGACCAGAAAGCAAGTCTTAGCCCTCTGAGCTTGCTTAGCCGAATACTGTGTTATGTCTGAGACATACCTAATTCCCTGTTACTCTTCCCTGTATTTTCCTCAAGGATAATAACACCTCCCCTGCCTACCTGATAGACTTATGTGAAAAAGAAGTGAGAAACAGACTAGAAAGTGCTTTGAAATGAATATAGTGCTGTTAAAAAAATTACGAGGAATTTTGAAATACATGTTCCTAATTTGTATTATCATTTTCAAGATTATAATAATTATGTTGCTAGTGAAAAGACACAAACTTCTGTGTTTGTTGCTGGGAGTTGAAAAAAGACAAGGACATTAGGACGTAAATTTTCTGTCACATTCTCTCTTCACTCAACTGATTAGATTCATTTTGAAAGTATAGTGAGCTGTAGCTTGAGTTGAAAGTTGAAGAAAGTGGTAAATATAAAAAAGGAAAGTTGAGTGATTTAGTATTTTATTAAATTTAAATAAGTAATTGATCTGATGGTTATGACCATTAGAGACAGAAGAAATAAAAAGGAAATTAAGTTCTGACCATTATAAAAGACAAACAGCTTCTTAGAAATATAAAGGATTCGGTGGTATTATGGACATTGGGGAGGGTATGTGTTTTGGTGAGTGCTGTGAAGTGTGTAAACCTGGTGATTCACAGACCTGTACCCCTGGGGATAAAAATATATGTTTATAAAAAATAAAAAATTATATTAAAATTTCAAAAAAAAAAAAAGAAATATAAAGGATTCTTTTGTGTGGGGAGAAGTCCAGAAGCATCATTGTATGTGGTCTAGTTATCTAGGATTTGTAAAACTCAAAATCAACCACAGTTAACCTGGAATTCTCTATGAAGGAGGTGCCAAATGTACCTAGAAGACAGAATTAGAGCAAGTGTCTAGATTATTCAATAAGAGTATTATAGGTACAGGGTAGGAAAAAAGTTGACTCAACCCTCTGAATGTCCTTGGTGAGGTCTGAAAATTAAACTGACAAAAACAGAGTAACAGAAGAAAAACTTATAAATTGATTTACATTTTATATGACATGAGAGCCTTCAGAATGAAGTGAAGATGAGGGGAAAAAGGAAGGCTGAGTATTTTTACGGTGGGTTTAATGAAGAGGAAATAGGAAAGAAAATGATAAGTTAAGGATCACAAGCAAGTGTAGTAGATTCAGGAAAATTTAACAAGGCCTGTTTGTTTGAATTTTTCTTGGTGTCCCTTTGTCTTCAGAAATAAGGAAGCTTCTCCCCTCTCGGTATAGGGAGAGGGCACCTCTCACAAAAGAGATTTCTGACCTATTTCAGAGGAGAAGGATGTGTGTGTGGGGGTGGGGGGGTACTTCAGATAGATCTTTCTACCTGTGATGTTTTCTCAGACTCCTTTAACTTAAAATATTCAATATTAAAGGTGCCATAATTTGGGGTAGTGTGTCCCCTTTAGAGGCAACATTTGAAAAATATAAATTTAGGCAAAAAAAAAAAAAGTTAGATCTGGCAATCTTCACAAAAGTATCACTTTAGAATTAAGGAGGGAAAAACCTTTTGGTTTATTTAGGGGGGATCAAAGGTATATTTTTTACATTTCTGTATTGAGATTATACTTTTCATCCCCTACTTTTATATACTTTGTATATATATATTTCTGTTATGTATTTTTATTATTAACTCTAGTTTTATATAGATTTTAGACACTTCCAAAATTAATGAAATAATGATTTTTAGACAAACAAAACCAGAGAGAATTCATTCTTATCAGACCATTCTTCATGCAGAAGCAATGTGATACTAAAGGGAAATTTGGCTATAGACAAAGAAATGAAGAGCACCAGAGCACTAACTTTTGTTTTTCTATTATTATATACTGAGCTTTAAATACTAATATAGTAATAATATATTGGAGAATTTAAATATATGTAGCAGTAAAATAAAGGCAAAAATAGCAAAAAGATGGGAGGAAATAGAATATTTTTTTGATTTCTAACACTATATTTGAAGTGTAAAAAATAAAAAAGTATATTATTGGAAGGCATATATATTGCAAAGCACAGAGGCAACCACTAAAAATATTTACAAAACAGGCAATTTTCATATACAGTAGTCAAAAAAAGGAAAAAAAGTCATTAATAAATTCCTGATATATAAGGAGGCCAGCAAATAGAGGAACAAGAAACCAGAGCAGGTGAGACAAATAGAAAGGACTAGCATGATGGTAGCTTTGAATCTATGTATATCAATAGTTATGATAGGAATAAATTATATAAATACTCCAAACAATACCAGAGATTGTCAGATTTAACAAAGAAACCAAGGCTCTCTCTATAATATCCTTCTTGTGTGAAACTCCTTTTAAATATAAAGACAAGTTACAGTTAAAAGAATGGAAACCCACATACCCAGCAAACCTTGTTCAAAATAAAGCTGAATTGGTTATTACCAGATAAAATAGGCTGAAATACAGGGAAAATTACCAGCATTAAAAGGGCTCTATTATCCTCATAAAAGGGTCAGTGCAACTTGGTGATGGAATGATCCTAAGGATGGACACACTAACAATTACAACTACGAGACACACAAACGAACCCACAAAGGTTGGATATTTCAACATTCTTTTCTTGGCAAACAGTATAAGAAGTAACTAACACATTAAGAATATATCAAAGACCCAAGAGCACCTCCAACCAGTCCAGATAACAAACATTTAAAGGACACTTCATAGTTTGGCTATTGTGGACATTGCTGCTATAAACATTCGGGTGCACGTGCCCCTTTGGATCACTACGTTTGTATCTTTAGGGTAAATACCCAATAGTGCTATTGCTGGGTCATAGGGCAGTTCTATTTTCAACATTTTGAGGAACCTCC
>NC_081559.1:99861890-99869717 GCF_022355385.1 Mustela nigripes
GGGGGAGGGGGTTTGGGAGAAGGGGGTGGGATTATGGACATTGGGGAGGGTATGTGGTTTGGTGAGTGCTGTGAAGTGTGTAAACCTGGTGATTCACAGACCTGTACCCCTGGGGATAAAATATATGTTTATAAATAATAAAAAATTAATAATTAAAAAAAATAAAAATAAAGGACACTTCACTCAAAATTTATTTAGTAGTAGAAGGACCTAGAGAAGCCAAAACAAATTTTTGTCACGAGGTTAGACTTACAGATTAGAGGAACCAAATAGAAAATCAAGAAATAGTCCCACACATAAATAATCAATGAGTTTCGACAAAGGTGCCGGGAAAATTCCATTGAGAAAGACAGGAGTTCAACAACTGGAGCATTTGGGTTTCCATATATAGAGATGAAGCAAAATAAAACCTCAATTGGTATCACATTCCACATACAAAAATCAAATCGATGATAGACATGAATGTAAAACTAAAATTATGAAACTTCTAGAAAAAAGCATATGAGAAAATTTTCTGTGACCTTGGTTTAGGCATGGATTTCACAGGACAGGAAAAAAAAAAACAAAACCCTGAAAAATAAAAGTATATGATTCATAAATTGTTCTCCATCAAAATAAAATGTGAGCTCTTTGAAATAAATTTAAGAATCATTTTTAGGGGTGCCTGGGTGGTTCAGATGGTTAAGCGTCTGCCTTGAGCCCATGTTGTGATCTCTGGGCCCTGGGATCCAGCCCTGTGGGGGGCTCCTGGCTCAACAGGGAGTCTGCCTCCCCTCTCCCTTTACCTCTCTCTCCCCTGCTCATGCTCTTTTTCTCTCTCCTTCTCTCTCTCTGTCTCAAATGAAAAAGTAAAAAAAAAAAAAATCTTTAAAAAGTATTATTATTTTTAAAGCTGTGAAATAGAAGAAAATATTCACCAAAAAAACCCTATAACTTATAAAGGACAAGTATCCAAAATATATAACAAACTCTTCCAACTCTATCATTATAAACAATCCATTAAGCACTTTGGCAAAGCTTTGAATAGACCCTATACCAAAGAAGAGACTTAGATGGCAGATATGCTCAACATCATTAGTTATTAAGGAAAAGTCAATCAAAATCACTATAAGATACATTACACTCCTGTTAGAATGACAAAAACAGAAACAAAGTAAAATAAGAGAAAATACAAAGTCCTATGGAGGATGTAGAACAACTGGAACTCTCACATGCTACTGATGAGAATAAAAATTACATGGCCTTGTTGCAAACAGGGTGCCAGTGTCATAAATTCAGGCATACCTTATGTCCCTTACAACTCATTATTCACACTTGTAATACATATCCGACAGATATGAAAGCACAGGTCCCACAGAGACCTTTGTGCAAACGTTTATAGCCACTATTACTGATAGTGCCAAATAAGATGTATCCCAAATGTAGGCCAGCTGGTGCGTAAACCCATAGTGCTGTGCCCATGTAAAGGGGTACACTCAGCACTACACAGAAAAGAGCCATTGTGACATGCAGTGACATGGAGGACTCTCAAAATGCTTCTGCCAAGCAAAAGAGGTAAAGGAATGCAGAACGCAAAAAGCTATATATACTATATGATTCTGTTTTTATGACCTTCTAGAAAAAGCAAAACTGTAGGGAAAGAAATCAGTGGTTGCCAGGGGCGGGGCACTGATGACAAAGAGGCATTTGGAGGATGATGGAAGGATTTTCTACTTTGATCGTGATTGTGGTTAGATGATACTATACATTTATCAAAATTCATTGACGTGTGCATTTAGGAAGAAAACATTGTATTTATATCTTAATGCATCTATATTAAAAAATGTCAAAGAAAGATAAAGAACAGAAATAAGCCTGACCTTAAAGGAATCCTGGCCTCCTTTATAAATTCTGCTGGAGGTCTCAAAACAGACTTACAACTTCAGTTTTGAATGGCATGCAAATTAGTCTAGGACACTGGTTCACAACCATGTCTACACATTGGAATCACTTGGGGAGTTTTTAAAAAATCAATGCTGTCTAGTTCCAAACTTAGAAAACTAAACCATATGTGGGGGTGACACCAGCATTTTTAAAAAAGCTTGCCTGGTATTTTAATGTTAGGCAGACTTTGGAGCTATTGATCAACTTGTGAATCTCAAAATCTTGAATGCCTCAGAATCACCAGGAGGGTTGTTATAACTCAGGGGTCCTGCCAATCTGGGGACCACTAATTCAATTCAACTACTGCTTCAGAGGTGTTATATGCTTGGGTAGCTATGTGAGAACTAGAATTTATTCTTAATGAGGTCTTTTAGAGAAGTTAATAAGGGGGCACCTGCATGGCTTACTTGGGTGTCTGACTCTTGTTTTCAGCTCAGGTCATAATCTCAGGGTGGTGAGATCGAGGCCTGCATTGGCCTCTGTACTGGGCGATAAGCCTGCCTGGGATTCCTTCTGCCCTTGCTCCCACACCTGTCTGTCTGTCTGTCTGTCTCTCTTTCTCGCTCTTTCATAAATAAATAAATAAGGTTAATAAAGTAGAATTACTTTAAAGATATGCATTGAGATTCCTCTGGATCTACGTTAAATTTTGACCACTGATTTGCAAAGGTGCTACATCCTGCATACGAATCATTTATTTTGTAAGAACAAATGCCCAAGGACATCAGCAATCTTACCAGTGGTTTATGTGGTTCAAGTGATCGGTAAAGCTAGGTTAGTTGTTACTGAAAAAAATTGAAACAGCAGCTTATCTAAACGTATCTTCTTTGCTGTCTATTTTTCTAAATCATTCCAATGACTCAGTGATTTTAAAGACATTGGAATACTGACAAATACACTGATGCTATGGTCACTGTGATCATTTTGTTTTAGGGTGTGTCAGTGACTGCCTGTTTTTAAAACACAGGTTAAGCTCCATCGTATTCAACAAGAGTTCACTGGGAGCTTGCTATGGACTGAGGTGGCTATGGTGTCCCCCTAATTTATAAAATTTATAAATTGAATTTATAAACTGAAGCCCTAAACTAAAATTTGACTGTATTTGGAGATGGGATCTTTGGGAAGGTAATTTAGATTAGATCAGAGAGACTTGCCCCCTTATAAGAGGAGAAAATAGCACCAGAGATCACCCTCCCTCCCGCTCCCCCACCTCTTTCCCTCTCTTCTCCCCTGCCCACCCCTCTTTCCCTCTCTCTCTGCACAGAGAAGAGGCCTTGTGAGGTACAGCAAGAAGATATCCATGTGCCAGCCAGGAAAAAAAAAAAAAAAAACCTTCACAAGGAGCTACCCCGGTTGATGCTTTTTTCCTTAAATTTCTAGCCTCCAAAACTTTGAGAAAATACATCTATGTTGTTTAAGCCACTCAGTCTGAGGTATTCTGTTATGACAGCCTGAGCTAATAAGTACAGACCCCAATCTACGCTAAGTAACGTGGAGTTTGAAAAAAGAAAAACGAATCATAGCGTTTTACTTCAAGGAGCTTACAATTAATGGGAAGATATGACCTGCACTTAGAAACCAATTTAAAGATAACAAAATGCACACTGCAATTAGATGTCAAGCATACAATGCAACACGTATACTGCCAGAGTTCACTGGAGGGAGAGAAGGGGGGATGAGCTGGAAATAGTACGGAATTTGCGCTAATAGTGGCCATCAGGTAGGGTTCCATTTCTAATGAAGACTCAAAGAATGAAAAAAAAATGTACTTTTTTGCAGGAAAAGGATACATTATCGTAATAGCACTAAACTAACCATACAATTCACAGCCCAAGGCTGCTTCACAACAAGATGTGGGAGAGACCAGGCAGAGCACCCGCTGTCCTCAGTGAAGGCCCCACCAGACACACTTTCTCTCTGGACCATGAATCACCAACGTGCATGGAACATCTCACACCCGGGAAGCATAGAATTAAATCTTCACTGATGTTTCTTACACCTTACTGGTCCTGCAGGCATATTCTTGCTATGTCATCAGGCCCAGCAGCTGACCTTTGTGGAGGTCTCATTAAGACCAGATGCAGGAACACCTGGTTGGTTCAGTGGGTTAAGCATCTGCCTTCTGCTTAGGTCATGATCCCAGGATCCTGGGATAGAGTCCCATGTCCGGCTCCCTGCTGTGCGGGGAGCCTGCTTCTACTTCTGCCTGCAGCTCCCCCAGTTTCTGGGCTCTCTTGCAAGCGGTCTCTCTCTCCCTCTCTGACAAATAAATGAATAAAGTCTTAAAAAATAAACTTAAAAAAAAAAAAAAAGACCAGATGCAAATCATCAATCTCTGTTTTCAATATACAATGCTAGCAAACTGTATAAAACATCCTCAGAAGATTCTCAGACCTTCATTACAAAGCATCACTATTAATTAGTACATTTCAAGCCAGGTCCAAGCAGATTATTTCAGCAAAATAGGCCAGGTCAATTGATGGCCTGCAGGAATTAACCTCAGGGCACAGAGGTCTTAACAAAAGAGGTAGATCTTTGTAAAGAGATCAAAGAACTGGTAGCATGCAGGTCAAAAGGACAGAAAGTTATTTCATAGTTCACTTTGTCTGTTGCTGTCTAGTCCAGCATCTCTCAAGATGTGGCCGGACAGTGTCAGATGGTCCTCAAGAACTTTTAGGGAATCTATGAAGTCCATGCAGTTGACAACATAATACTGTCATTAGCTACTTTTCATTCTTCTCTCAGTTGTTACAGTGGCTTCTCCAGAAGTGACATCCCATGTTTGCAGGATGCCACAACAGACTGGACATCGAAACAGATATGAGATTCTGTCTGTTGAATATTATAAATTATTATTATATTACAAATAAGTATATTATAAATAAGTATATTATAAAACAACAAATAAAGAACCCAACTATGATAGGTAATATAGAGTTTAAAAAAAAGAAAAGCAGGGTGCCTGGGTGGCTCAGTGGGTTAAGCCTCTGCCTTTGGCTCAGGTCATGATCCCAGAGTCCTGGGATTGAGCCCCACATCGGGCTCTCTGCTCAGCCTGCTTCCTCCTCTCTCTCTCCCTGCCTCTCTGCCTACTTGTGATCTCTGTCAAATAAATAAATAAAATCTTAAAAAAAAAAAAAAAAAAGAAAGAAAGAAAAGAAAAGCAATCAGGGTTCCTGGGTGGCTCAGTTGATTAGGTGTCTGACTCCTGGTTTCAGCTCCGGTCATGATCTCAGGGTTGTGAGACTGAATGCCACATTGGGCTGTGCACTGGGTCTGGATCCTGCTTAAGATTCCCTCTCTCCCCCTACCTCTGCTCAACCCCTCCTCCCCTTCAAAAAACAAAAACCAATTATTATTTAAAAAATAAATGTTATTCCTCTCACTTCTTGAGAAAAGTTGTCTTTTATAAATATATTTTTGTTAATTTGTTATGGGTTTATTATTATGTTAAAAAACAAATAAATAGTAATTCTAATAATAAACATTATATACCTATATTTTATCTTTAATGTTTAATATAGATAATATTGCACATGGATATATGCATATAGATATAATGCACACAAAGAGAAACTGTTATTGATGTATAATTGACGTGTATAACATTGAGTTAGTTTCATATATGTATATATCAAGTAGTGATTAACAGGATGAGTTTAACATCCATCACCATACTTAGATACACTTTTTTTCTTGTGATGAGAGCTTCTAAGGTCACTGTTTAGCAATTCTCAAATACACAATCCAGCATTGTTAACTATAGACACTATACTATACATTACATCCCCAGGACTTAATTTGTCTTATAACTGGAAGTTTGTACCTTTTAACCACCTTCATTCATTTTACCTGCAACTTTACTTCTTGCCTCTGGCCACCACCAATCCAGTTCACCAACTGAACAGAAACTCCTCCAGGTCTTCAATAATTTGTTATGAATGTAAAGGGATTTGCAGATTTAAAAAAAGTTTGAGAACAGTTAACTTATCCTAAAAAAAAAGAAAATCTAGCTATTGATTGGTCAATAAATCTATAAATTAGGTTGGGAAGGAGATGCAGAATTTTTTTTTAGTTGTATTTTTATAATTTTATTATTCTGTCCATAACAAAGTAAAACTAAGAGGTTTAATATGCAAATATACAAAAAAAATCCAAATCTAGAGTAGGTCTTGGAATTGAAAAGTGGGAAACACTAAAGATATTTTATTAAATGACTGTCATCCATCCATACTACAAGAGCACAGGTTCAGCTCTCAATAATCTAGCCAAAGAGAAACTAAAGTCACTTCTTTAATATGCATAATCCCACATGTATGTTTGGATAATATACTGATGAACACTGTTCTCACAGAGCATACACAGATACCAAAGTCAGTTCATGTGCATTGACATAAATACAGCTAGAGTATGCCTTTTAATTATGATTATGTAGAGATAACTGGACTGGGGAGGACCTTAACTCATAGGATCAAGTGCCCATTGTCCAGAGAGGATTCAATCAAGGAAGCTGATTCCACTATAGAGCTTTTACATTGTTTCATTTGACCTAAGGGTTCTATGTTTCATACAAATGTTCTCAATAGATAAGCAGAATGAGAAAAGACACAAAATTAAGACCACTGAGGGGACTGAGTAGAATGAAGAGTGTTCATATAAGGGAGTAGGAGCAAATCAAGTTGAGTAGGTAAAGTGTACCCAATTAAGATGACCAGTTGTAACAGATGGAGAAATATACTTAAAAATATACTACGGGGGTGCATGGGTGACTCATTTGGTTAAGTGTCCATTTCTTGATTTTTGGCTCAGGTCATGACCTCAAGGTTGTGGGATCAAGTCCCACACTGAGCTCGGTGCTTGGTGTGGAGCCTGCTTGGGATTCTCTCTCTCCCTCTCCCTCTCCTGCTCCCCACCACTCTATCTCGCTCTCTCTAAAATATACATATAAAACTTCAAATAACAGGTAATGAGAAGTGTGAGGAAGAATGAAGTTTAGCTTGGTAATCATAGCAGATAACATCAGAGAGACTATTCTAGAAATAAGGGAAAATGTTCATTTCATTTGTTTATTAATATATCTATTTGCTGAGTGTAGGGAACAAGCTACGTACTGCTCCAAAAATACAAGGTAAATACAAAGCAGAATTTGTCCTTGAAGTTCAGGAATAAGACTGCTATGCTGATATATGTAATGAAAACAAAAGATATCCTTAAATCTAAAGTTTTTAAGCTCCAAATAAGATTATCCACCAAAGGATATTTGCATCAAGAGTCTAGCTTGATGTGGTTGGTTTTTTTTTCTTTGAACTGTATAATAAATTTAAATTTCGACATGTAACTCCTTCTTTCCCCACCCGAACTTGGAAGAAATCTCTGGCTACAAATAAGTCTAATAGAAATGGCATGCAGAATAATTGGGGCCCCAAGTTTCACTTAATCACAAAGATGACAAGTGACAACCCAGTCCCTGTTCTGTAACAGTAGAAATTGTCCTGGTACAGCCCCTTTCCCCTACTGCCCCACTGTGAGAGTCAGTATGAAACATCCAGTTGGAAGCAAATTTTATTTTATTGATGTACTGCAAAATGTCACACATTTCCATACAACTATGTTAATAAAAAATCCATTCTTTTAAAAATGGGAAAAGACTTTATCCCAACTGGATTGAGTTACCTGCCAGAAAAGTCCAATTAAAAAGTCATGTTCGATATTTATGGTGAAAAATGAAGACTAGCACTGGGGCACTAAAGTCAGCAAATGGAGACCATGTACATCCTGTAGTCTGCATGGTGGGATCATCAAACCCTCACAAACCCTGCCAACTACTGACTCACTCTGATCTCCATTACACATTTCCCTCCAACTTTCCTGTGAGGAAGACCAACAAAGCTTTCAAAATGATTT
>NC_081559.1:99869727-99899053 GCF_022355385.1 Mustela nigripes
ACACACACACACACACACACACACACACACACACACACACACACACACAGAAGGAAGCACCTGAAAATATATCTGGCAGATAGCTTGCTAAGAAAACTCATTACCAAAGAAAGCTGCTAGGTAAATGAAGCTACTCATTTACCCACAATGAGGAGAAGCTCACGAAAATTATAGAAAAATTTGAATTCAGCCCTTGTCTCTTTTTTTTGGTCAAAACCCACACATATTCTTCATCCAATTTTTGCTACTCCAAATCATGCTTATGAGCTACTCAGATGATCAACAGCCCCTTCAGTGACTCCTTCCTAAACATGCTTCACACAAGAAACCTGTTCTCTCCCTTTCTACTGAAACTCCCAGAAGATAGAGAAACATAGTCCATCTGGCAAGCTAAGCAGTATGGTCAATGGGCATATCACTGTAAAGGGCTGATATCTGATGCTGCATCACCCAATTTCCATGTTTAAAAAGGAAATATCAAATTCAAAGCAATCAATTTGTTTTTTGAAAATTGAGGTAAAATTCCCTTAACATAAAATTAAGCATCTTCACATTGTTAAAAGCACATTTTTGAAGGCAAAAGTATTTAGTGCATTCACAATATTGTGGATTCACCAACTCCATCATTCCCAAACATTTTCATCGCATCAAAGGAAACCGCATTTCCATTAAACATGTGGTCTGCATTCCCCCCTTCCTCCAGCATTGTCTCTATGGATGTATGTATTCTGAACATTTCGTGTAAAAGGAATCAGGGAATATGTGATCTTTTGTGTCTAGCACTGTGAATTAGCATAATGTTTTCAAGATTCATCGATGTTGTAGGGTGTATCAGATACTTCAGTCCTTTTAATAACTGAATAGTCTTCCATTAATATGTATAAACCACAGTGTATTATTTCCATCTGCGGATGAACTTTTGTGCTGTTTCTACCTCGACCTTTCATGAATAATGCTACTATGAACGTGTGTGTACCTGTGTATTTTTGAGTACCAGATTTCAGTTCTTGGGGGTACATATTGAAGGGTGTAATTGCTGGGCCATGTTGTAGGTCTTTGTTTAACTTTGGAGGAACTGCCAAATTGTTTCCACAGTGACAAAACCATTTTACATTCCCACCAGGAATGTACCATTGTTCTGATCAATTTTTCCATATCGTTGCCAATGCTTATTTTCCTTTTTTTTTTTTTTTTTTTAAACAGTAACCTTGTCACTGGGCATGAAGTGCTACCTCATTGTGGTTTTATTTGCTTCCCTAATGAGTAATGACTGAGGATATTTTCATGTACTTGTCGGTATATTTTCCTTGTATATCTTCCCTGGAGAAACGTCTATTCAAGCCCTTTGCCCGTTTTTTAACTGAGGGCAGTTGCTTTTAACAGCAGAAGTTCTGTGAAATGTTTAGAAATATGACAGAGGAAGAAAGCAAGGAATACAATTGTTCCTGCTGCCTTCCTGTTGTCATTCTTAAAACCCTCACACAATGCCCTTTGGTTTTGTTTTTCATACATCCCAGGTAACATGGAGGAGATGGGGTTTATGCCCAACTTGATACATGGTAATACTTCCAATCACTTGAAGAAATTACCATCTATCCATGTCTCAAAAATGAACAAAAACCCACCTTGCTCCTGTCATTTGAAAGTATGCAGTTCTGCCGTGTGTTTACACTGTCACCAGCCTGCCCAGGTTCAAACTTGGACTCCTCCACTTTTTAGCCCTGTGATATGTGGAAAACTGTCATTGTTTCCTCTCTATACAATGGAGATATTTAAAATGCCTGTTTTAGGAACTCCTGGGTGGCTTGGTTGGTTAAACATCTGACTCTCAATTTCAGCTCAGGTCATGATCTCATGGGTTATGAGATCGAGCCCTGTGGTGGGCTCCATGCTCAGTAGGGAGTCTGCTTAAGATTCTCTCTCTCTCTCTCCTTCTGCTGCCCCTTCCCCCACTCACTCTCTCTACTAAATAAATAAATCTTAAAAAAAAATTCTGCTTTATAAAAAATATTGTGAAAATAAGAAAGTGTCCAGGAAAAGGGTCAATATATTCACACAAAAATACATTATAAAGTCACCTGTCATAGTTTAAGGCTCTCCTATACCATCTCTCCACTGCTGCTCTCCTACCATGTCCAGGCTCCCACGCCATCTGCGAGCTCCAGAATGAACTCTTCATTCCCTGAATGGATTTATCCTGGGCTTTCATATCCCTCTCAGCTCAAAGACTAGCTGGTGTTTAACTCTGTTTCCTTTCCCTCTCTTTCATCCCTTCTTGGCCAAATATTTTTGAAAATTACAAAATTTCAAATGCTATCTATAAGTACTTTATACATATTCTCACCTGACATTCATACTTTAATATACTCTGAAAAAGTCTTTTTCTCCACTCAGAGTGCTCCTGTTTCAGTCATTATATGCCAATAATATATTACATATAGATAATATACTTCAGCCGTCATCCAACTCTAATCCATCATGATTGCCCACACTCTTTCTGAAGTTGTGCCTTCACTTATTTCTACAGGAAAGACTCTCCCGGTTTTTTGTACTCTTTAAGTACTGCTTCTTCTCAACTTACTTTGAAAATTTATGCCTTCTCTCTAGACATTAAATTTTGGTATTCCTTAAGTCCTGCTCATAGATCCACTTTGATCTACTCTCAAGCCCAAATCTTCCAGGGAATGAATCAAAATGATTTTCTTTGGGAGCTGTCAATTTACAAATATGTTTTCTTTGGTAAGGTTTTTGTTGCTTGGTCTTACTTAATACTGCCTGCAGATACTTATCATCCAGGAGCCTCTAATGGACCCTGCATAACAGTTTAATAACTTCCATTTATTTTTCCACAAGTCTTTCTAGACACTTGATATGTTTCTCATGTAATTCTCACCACAACCTTGTTAAACATGTATTAACAATCCAATCTGAAGATAAAAATATGTTTCAGAGTTAAGTCAGCTGCACAGAGTGGACCCATCCACTTAATGTTGGAGCCAGTATAATATTTTCAGCCAGTATAATCACTTCTACTTTCATAAAATTAGACCAGTCACATTTGTGCCTTCACATAAAAGCTGATTTTAAGGAAAACAATGATAAAACACAAACATGCTTCTTTTGAAAACCAGAAAAAAATCACGAGATGTTGTCAAAGCCTGCGTATGTGGGTCCACATAGCTAGCACACCCAATCCAGAACATCCTGAGAAACTGATAAATAGTAACAGGGACACATAGAAACTAAAAATTCCTCATTAAGTATTATTAATGAGAAATTGTCACATACACTAAACCACTTTAAGCTATATGAAATTAGGACATCTAATATAAGATACACAGGAATCTGTATTTGAAAAATATCTGCGAGTGATTTTGGAATCAAAGACTATTGAGGGGGGTGCCTGGGTGGCTCAGTGGACTATGCCTTTGTCTTCAGCTCAGGTCATGATCCCAGAGTCCTGGGATTGAGCCCCACATCTGGCTCTCTGCTCAGCTTCCCCCGTCTCTCTTTGCCTGCTTGTCTGCCTACTTGTGATCTCTGTCTGTTAAATAAATAAATAAAATCTTTAAAAAAAAAAAAAAAAGACTACTGAGGACTTTCTTCAGAACCACTTAAAATTTGAGACAGTAAATATAATAGTACCTAGCTATTCAACAGAGGACATATAACTCAATAAAAGAACTAAGAAAATGCTAAGTTTTACTAGTCTGAGCACACTTGGCATATTCAAAAATGTCATCTTGTACAAGTGGTGAAATTATGTGAAGTTCCTTATATTCTATTTGCACATGTGATTATTTGTGGACAAAAAAGTAGAATTGCCTGCACTTAATAGAGACAAAAATTGAATGTGTATTATTTTCAGACTTGATAGTACTTAGAGAGTTTTTCACACAAGAAGTTCAGATTATGATCTGTCCCTGTTCTGTACAGCAATCTTACTTTTTGTTCTGTGTATATATCAATATATATTCAAGGGTATTCAAATGATTCAAATGAATTGAGTTTGGCTGATCAGATTAGGAAGTAGTGCTTTCATGAAATATTTGATGTTTGGAAGAGTGATATTTAATAATTGAGCTCTTGTCTTAGTTTATACCTCACCTAGGTTTCTTCAGTAACTTAGATGTTATATAATAGTTGCTTGGGTCTTCAGAGTTAACTATTTATGGTCTGGTGAAGTTGGACTATCAGAGTAGCAGAAGCAGTCCTGAGATAGAGAAATGTATTGGTTCCCCTTCTCTGACAAGGAGAAACTGCTATCCTTGCCTAAAGAGGTAAGAGGCAAAGTAAACAGTAATACAAAGTGGGAAATTGATTACAGGTAGAAAATAATAGACTCTATTTAGTCTAGAGAATTGTGTAGCCATTTTCAGGGGACTTGCTTGGGCTTTGGGGAGTTATCTGGTCATGTGGCACAGTAGAAGAAAGCATACCCCTCCTGTGTGTTTCTTCTTTACCCTCACACTGATGATGTGCTTCACTCACACCTGACACCAGTTGTGTGTGCTTTCCACCAACCAAGACATCTGTGCCACACCAGCTTGGTGTTCTATAATTCAATTCAATTCTGACACTATCTACCTGGAATTAGCATCAGATCCCTGGAGTTACCATCAGATCCCAGAAGTTAGGGGCTCTGTCCCACAAGACTGATCCCACCCCTCACTTCAGATGTCAATCACAAGTCCCAGTCACCTGTATTACTGACAAACAGCTATAAATTGGGCTTCCCACAATGCCTTCCTTAGGTTTCATAATTTTTTAGAATAGCTTGCAAAACTCACATATACCAGTTTATTATTAAAAAAATATATGATGAAGGTACAGAGAAACACTGAGTTGGCAAAGATATTCAAAGTAAGGTATGAGGGAAAGGGCACAGAGCTTCCATGCCTTCTTCAGGCTGTGGCACTCTCCCAACACCTCTAAGTGTTCAGCAACCTGGAAGCTCTCTGAACCCCATTCTTATAGAAGCTTCATCATGTAGACATGACTGATTATTAACTCCATTTCCAGACTCTTTCCACTTCCTAGAGGATGAGGGAGTAGAAAGTTATAAGCTTCTAATCATGACTTGGTCTTTCTGGTGACCAGCCCTATCTGGTAGCTCACCAAGAGTCACCTCATTAAAACAAAAGATGCTCCCACCACCCACAAAATTCCAAAGTATTTAGCAGCTTGGTATCATCCACTTCAGAGTGGATGATTAACAAATTAACAAAAGTCTTAGAAGTTCTGTGTTAGGAACTGGGGTTAAAGACTAAATGTTAGAACAAAAGATACTCTTATCACCTATATTTACAAAGGTCTTAGGAGCTCTGTGTCAGAAGTTGGGGGCAAAGATCAATACCTATATTTTTCTTTCATAGGTATCATTGGGATATTAAAAATGCTTATTACCACCATTCATGAGTAAGATAACAAAGTGTAGATAGATTTGCACATGGGAATAGTAAGATGGTAAAATGAGAGAACAGGAGGAGTATTAGATCCAATCCACTCAATAAATATACAGTTCACATGAAAATGGCAGAAGTCAAATATTCAGACATTTGTTCCATAAAGGCAGTAGTATCTAAACATAGTAAACCACTTGGTAAGGATTTTTTTTTTTTAATGACATCTTCTAGATTCCTCTCCAGACCTATGGTGTTAGAATTTCTGTAGAGGGGATTTGAAAACGTGTAGAGCTTTCCAGTTAATAAGGATATGTGACTACTTAGAAACCACCAAACTTAAACATTAAAGCCTCCTACAATCTAATTGTCTCTTATACTCTAGCTAAATTAACATTTCTGTTGAGGCAAAAAAGGAACTTCTTCCTCTATCTTTTAATTTTCATAACTAGTCAACTACAAACTCTTATTATTTACCACAAGACCCTAACCCATATTAAGCACCTACCAACAAAAGTCTACAGGAAATACTTTACATGTGTTACTTAATTTTATTCTCAAAACAACCAAAAAGCTAGGTACTCTTATTAACATTTTTATTTTACAGAAGAGGAAATAAAATTCAAGAGACTGAATATCTTCTCAAGGTCAAAACTGATAAATTTTAACACTTTAATTTTTGGTGCCCCACGGATAGGGAGGTGCCCCATATCCCCCCACCCTAAGCCATTCTTCAAAGAAAGATTTCTTTCCCCAAGAACTGGGAGTGCCATTAGCAGACAGGCTTCAGCTGACAGCTTTTTCAGGGCTGAACAGTCTTGCCAAGGGCATACTCCTCCCAGAGCCTGTAGTACCAAGGACTAACTGATACAAGCTTATGAAGGTCTGGCCATTCCTGGAAGTTGGCCAAGTCTCCAGACATCCCAGTGGGATTGAGATTAGGTGTTGGTCCCTAATAGATATCACACATGTTAAATTCTGTCTCAGTATCTGCTCTGGAGATAATACTCAACACTTGGCAGTATGACTCCTGAACCCATCATTTCAAGTATGATATCCTTACTCTCTCCACCCTTTTCCTGTTTCCCATTGGCCTGTGTTGCAGGTTGTTGGAAAATAAACTCCAAGATGCAGATTGGTACATAGGAGATTTACTGGGAGGTACTCTCAGGATTAACACATATCCTCACGGGAAAATAGGGTTAACTAGAAAGAGTAGTGAATTGCAGTGCAGTTCACAGCAAAGACTTCAGCTGGGCCCACAGAACCCTGGAGTTGGTGTGACTACTCAGAGTCACCCTGCATTGACGCAAAGGGGCCAAATCATTATACCCCTGCATTATCATCAGTTCCAGGCTGTGTCTGTCTGGAAGAAGAGCATAAATGGCTCCATTCAGCGGAGGCTAATTTCTGGGTGTTGGGGTTGTGTGTGTGTGGTGGGGGGCGCTGCTGAGCTGAGAGTTGGCAATCACCAACAATGCCAGACACAGGGAGAATCAAGCTTCAGTCCTGCAAAGGGAGAGGCTCTATGTGGCCTACAAAAAGCAACCTCTATAATCTACCCCATACTCTACTGGATTCACCAGCTTTGCTTAACATATTCTAAGAACAACTACTTCAGCAGTCTGGTGGCCTCTTTCATAGGAAAACTTACAAAAGGAAGGTTGGTAGATGAACTATAGGCCCCTTCCACTACAAATTTTAGGCGAGTGCAGTCTCCAGAGCTTTCTGGGACTTGACTGATATTCAGAGTTCCTTTCTTTTCTATCAATGTTTTATTACCCTCCACCCTCAGCTAGCAACTCTAATAAGAAGATCCGCTCTCATCCATTAGGAATCTAGGCCCCTGGAGACTACAGTCTTAGGTCACAGATGCTATATTGATTTATTTACTATTACTACTGGGCTGGGGAGTATCAAGGTACACCAAAGTGTATCATCTGGGCACCAAACAGATTCTTCCTTGTACCCATCATGTAACAACAACACCCTCATGCCCAGGGTTAATTACACCTGATAGTGTTGTGATTCCTTTCCTTGCCTGAGAGTCTCTTGGCATGAGGAGTCCAAAGTGACAGAGTGGGAGTGATGAATTAAAGCTTAATGACATTCCTCTGCTGGAAGAAATTTCCTTGGGGAAATTGGGATTTTTTTTTTTTTTAAACTCACAGAGCTCAAAGTTGAGGGGAAAATGCAGATTTTCCAAGATGGTGCCTGGAAGGGATGCTAAACAGACACTCCTGCTTTTACTCTTTGGTCCTCTGGCCCACACGTTTGTCTTTTGGACACAAAGTATCATTAGTGACTGTTAGCTTAGAGTATAAGCTAAAACCTGGAGGACGGTAACCCATCTACACAGGTATTGTCTACAAGTTGAATTCTCAGCCATGATTCGACCTGTGCCATGTATCTACCAAGACAGCAACTTCTGAATAATGGAATATAAGACCAGTGGACTCAATGTCATGAGTCTACTGCCACCACTCCTTGCTGAAAAGTGTGTCTCTTTTTAAAAAAAAAAATATATATATTTTATTTATTTATTTGAGAGAGAAAGTGAAAGCATGAGAGGGGAGAAGGTCGGAGGGAGAAGCAGACTCCCCATGGAGCTGGGATCCCAATAATGAATCCCAGGACTCCCAGGATCATGACCTGAGCCGAAGGCAGTTGCTTAACCAACTGAGCCACCCAGGCGCCCCTGAAAAGTGAATCTCTTGGTTTGATGCAGCATAATTCAGAATCCTGTGCTAACAGATCAAATATCTCTCAGTCTTTAAATATTGGTCCTGGCGGAGGATATGCACATAGGAAAGGAAAACAGACTTGGAATATGTGTGAATCAGTCAAGATAAATTATTTTGTCCTCAAGGGTGGAAGGAATCCAGCGTAATTAACTAGATTCCAAATAACTGGTTGAGGTTCTTGGAGGATCTTTGATGCTGGGGATGAGACCTTTGTGTAGCAGTAACTACATTAGCTTTGATTAATGGACGTTCTTGGTGTTGGGCCCATGCATGGCCTCTATGTCTCCTAACATGTTCTTTCTTCATGTACCCACTTTCCCAGCAGTGGGGTGGTAATGACAGAGGCTAGCTGACATCAACTTGCAGGCAACATGGTCCTGCTTTCTTTGTTGTCTAGCACTTCATCTGTAAGTGATGTTCTTTAGTTTATATTAACATATGATGCATACTTATATCAGATCCCTATAGGTCTGGCCAATTACATGCCTTTTTCTCAAACTTCTTTGACCCTGATTTTTTAAGGTTTCTCCTTTCCTCCTTACAGACTCAGCACTAACCAGTCAAGCCATTTACCACCACCTGTAGTCACACACACACACACACACACACACACACACAGGCCACTTCTTTTTACACAGAAAATGGCATACCAGATGCACAGACTGAATTCCTTCTGATTTTCCTTTACTGCTGGCTTTTCAAAATTTCTAAATTCGTCTTTAGTGTAGCTACAGTGCACTTTTGTCTTGCATCCAAAATTCAAGCTGACTCACCTGTAAAATGAGCATGTTTTTTTCTTCTTCTCCATCAGCTCATAATAGGGATGATACTTGTCACTACTGGTATCAGCTGATGGAGAGCTGTGGGGCAAAAGTGGCCAGTGGCGTAGGTGTCTAGGCCTCCAGCTTGTGTGGTTTACTTGTGACCTTCCACCCTGCTCTTGTTTGATCCCAGATGTTTTGTCTTCATCTTAGGTCATATTTGTCTACTTAACAAAGTTACCACATTTGTCATAACAGCTGCATATGATGCTACTACTCAGCTGAGTTTTCAGCAATCTGCTATAATCCTCCATGGTGATTTAATTTTTTACAGAGGTGATGGAAATATCAGAAATGTTATCCATGTATATTTCATGTTGTAAAGGCTGACACCAACTTCTGCCAAGCATAACAAATATATACACATACTTAAACATATATGTAATACATGTAGCTGTACACACACATATATAGATACATACTTACATATATAATATATATGCATACATATATATTTTTAATTTACTATTTAGGCTAAAGGGTAGTCAGGTTCAGATGGAGGCTTCTTCTACTTGGCCTTCTCTACTATAGTTGCATTATAATAATTCTTACCATATCCTATATTAGTCAAGATTTAAGAGAAAGAGAACCAGGAGATTTGACACACAAACACACACACACACACACACACATATGCAGACACGGTATATGTATATAGTATGGTGTAGTCCTATGGAGATTTAAAATTTAGCAGGACTCAAAATACATATTCATTTCCATGTTACCTAGAGTAGAGAAGGGAAATGAAAGGACTTTAAATAAATAAGTGCATTTCTAATACCAAGTCATATCATATTTGCATATTGAATTATTTAATTTTGTTATTTTTTATTTTATCTTCAGGTCTCATAATATGACATTTAAAATACCCATTATTATTGACAGTAAAAGATAAGTGTACCAGTGGACTTTGGAATGCTCAAAACACAGCTGATCTGATTAAATTATTTAAGAACTTTGCTCTGAAAGGAAGACTAAAAAGCTAGAGTTAATTATGAGGATGTTGGCAAGAATGGTACAACTTCAGGTATTATAATGAGAGGTAAGAAATAGGGGCTATTCACCCTAAGCATAGCACATGTTATTTGGCATGGGAGGGTATGAAAGAAAGACGGACCGACATCTTTAGGTGAATTTCTTCATGTGCTTCTGGAAGAGCAAGTGGGTTCAAGTGGAAGCTGGAGAGAGAAAGCTTAAAGTTTGGTAGGGGACAAATATTCTAAGAAACAAAGGTGCGCATAAAACAGAATAGCTGGCTCATGCCCCATTCCCTGGTTCATTCATCCTTTAAACATTTGTATTGATTGCATACCTGGTGGTAAGACTCTGCTAGACAGATACAAAAAGGAATCAGGTTTGCCTGATTCTTATTTTAAGGACACAACGTGGTCTTTGGGAGAAAAAAAAAAAATGGGTACATAAATAACTGCAATCAGTGCTATCCACTTAATGACAGGGAATATTAGGATCATGAACTGGGCAAGGCCCATGGTACTGGGACAGGGCAAATGAAGGAGTGATTTTCCTACCAAGGAAAAGTTTCAGGGGTAGAAGGTATGCATGTTAAGGCAAGATTATCTCTTCCCTTCAGCAGGGTGATCATGGAGATTCCTATATTGAATAGAAGTTGGAACTAGCTACTCTTCCCTTCTGCTCTTTGCCCCCCCCCCCATCATTCCCATTTTCTGCATAGAATTGATAGCTAAATAAAATGATTTCATCCTCTATTTGTTAATAGGCTTCCTGTCCTTCTTCTACCCCAGTAGAAGGCAGGCTTGCTGAGGGCTGGGAGCCCCTTCTCTTCTCAGCTCTCTTCCCAGTGCTTGGATCATTGCCTGACCCATTATAAGTACTCAATCAGTGTGTTGAGTTAAAGAATTAAAATCATTTCAGATTTCTCTGTGATTCTGATGCCCTGCAATTCTATGATCCTTTAAATAAGATGTATCTATGAATTGTCTTATATTACATGTAGTATCAGTCAAGGAGGCAAACACAAAAATTCCATTTTGAAGAGCTGTCACATCCAAGTATGATTTTACATTGAAAAGTAGCATGTGTTTTACCTCAATGGCAATTAGACTTAAAGCCTGACTCTATTGATTAAAGAGAAACAAACTGTAGCTCTCTTGTCGTCAATATTAAGCATCCAAGCCAAGTTCTTGTGATTAATTGGGAAACAGCATGCTGGTCTATGTGTCCCCAGGCTCAGCTACACAAACACATTGCAGGTTTTCACAGTAAGGCAAACTTTTCTCATCTTGTTAACTACTAAGGTCTAAGTTACTTCATTTTCATACCAAGAAGACATGCTACCAAAATGGGTCTTTTCAAAGCCACATATAATAGATCTTTGAGGCTAAACCTCAATACTTTCACACAAAAGTTTGCACAAATGGTGCAAGTCAACTAATAAACAACTTATGGATTTGGGAAAACTAATGTTATAGAGTAAAAATCAAGAATCATTTCTGCTTCTCTGAGTTCTCTGCCAGATCCAGAAGCAACTCCAAAAGATGGTTCATTCATCTCCTTTTTAAAAAAGTGCTCCTTTTCCTTTTAGAAAAAGGTGGGGTTCTGATACACCTATGGTCGGTGCCTTGTGAAACATCATTTATAGCTGTTCGACTACAGAACCTTAGAAATCAGTATTTTGAAGCATTCGACATAGAATGGATGACCTCTGGCTTGATTCCATGCCACTTATTATCTGGCTCCACAACGCAGCATGAAATAACCCCAAAATAAGGCTGATGCCAGAGGAAGGGGTATTTGAAGAAATTACCTCTAATAGGAGCAACAGTATAATTATTATTTTTCCACTGGTCTGGGAAGGAAAAAAAATACTCACCAAAGATTAACACTTGACTATTTTCTTCTTTCTAAAAAATATAAATAATAATAATAATAATTAATAATAGTAATAATACTTTCTCAGAGTCAGAAATGTCTCTCAACATAGACTCACCAGTATATATCTGGTTCAGCAACGTGATTAAGTGTCACAAGCT
This sequence comes from Mustela nigripes, assembly GCF_022355385.1. Classification (NCBI taxonomy): domain Eukaryota; kingdom Metazoa; phylum Chordata; class Mammalia; order Carnivora; family Mustelidae; genus Mustela; species Mustela nigripes. The sequence continues at coordinate 99,881,706 of NC_081559.1, forward strand.
ATGATTTCTGTGAGGCTGGTCCTCTCCTTCTGCAGCTTAGGTTAATTATAGGATTTCTTGTTGTTTTGTTTTTGTTTTTATTTTTTTTAATCTTTAAGACAGTTTGAGTTAAGATGAGACAACCATCCAAACTGATTCAGGACATCAGACTTTACTTCTTCTATATTTCTTTTTTAAATTAATTAATTAATTAATTATATTTGACAGAGATCACAAGTAGGCAGAGAGGCAGGCAGAGAGAGGAAGGAAGCAGGCTCCCCGCTGAGCAGAGAGCCTGACCCGGGCTCGACCCCAGGACCCTGAGATCATGACCTGAGCTGAAGGCAGAGGCTTAACCCACAGAGCCACCCAGGTGCCCCTCTCTTCTATATTTCTATCATTCCTTCTGGTCATCCTCTTTTTCACGAAGCTAGAACACTTCTGGGTACTCTTCTCTTGTCTAGTTATGTACTGCCTGATTTAGTCATCTGTGACTTTGCTGAGGCAATTATTCAAATCAGTTATCTTTTTGTTGCATAGGCAACAGAGGCTGAGTCAAGAGAATTTGAATTATCTGCATATTTTTTAGAGTGTTTTTGCCTACAGCATAGTTGATTGAAAAGGTCATGGACTTCAGTGTCCAAAATACTTGTGTTTAAGCTCAAGTTCTGCCTTTTATCACAATACAAATTTTTTTGTGATTTCCTTACCTACTTGAGATTTATTTAAATTATTTTATAATTTAAATTACTTATATTTCCACTTCCTCATAGTGGGTAGGAGAAGAATCAATGAAACAAGATGGGATTGGGAGGGAGACAAGCCATAAGTGACTCTTAATCTCACAAAACAAACTGAGGGTTGCTGGAGGGAGGGGGGTTGGGAGAAGGGGGATGGGGTTATGGACATTGGGGATGGTATGTGCTTTGGTGAGTGCTGTGAAGTGTGTAAACCTGGCGATTCACAGACCTGTACCCCTGGGGATAAAAATATATGTTTATAAAAAATAAAAAAATTAAAAAAAATAAAATAAATTACTTATATTTCATGGAAAATTACTTATATTTCATTAAATTACTATATTTCATGGAAAATGTTAGAAACAGAAATAGGAATCAGGTATGGCCCTTGCTTTCAAAAGGTCCATGATACAATGAAAAACACATTAATTAAATTATTTTAATACAGTAAAATTCTAAGATATGTATAGGTATTAGGATATCTTAGAGAAACAGAGGATGGGAAGAATTTTCTCTTCTCTAACATTTTTACAAAAGTACAGTTCTTAAACCTTAGAATAAAGATTTTCTGTACATATATTTTCTTTTGACAATTTCTGACATTCAACACTTCAAGATTACAATGTAAGTGTGTTTCTTCCTTCAAAATGAAGATACAGTTTAACCTTCACCATGAACTCTGTGGCTACTTCTTTCTGCATTGTTAACTCCTTCCTTCCAAAGCCCTTAACAACTTGCTTGCAGTAGCTCACATTTTATCTCTAATTCTTATGCTGCTTTTGAGTTTATATTAACCATTTCATCTGTCTTTCCTCCACAATGATATTAAAAGTTTTTAGAAAGTTTAAGTACACATGAACTTCATTTTATCTCCTCCACTGTAACACTTATAATGCACTTAGGAAATGTTCAATAAATAGTGGATGGATACACTATAATGGGATATCTTTTGTCTCATGTTCCTGTTGATGAGAGGAATACTATAGGCGCCCAGTGACTGTTCTTGACTCAATTACTTTTTCTCCTATTTCCTTGAGGGCCTCTTTCACTGGTAATATCAAAGTGAACTTTAACAAAACTATATATTTCAAACTTATCTGTATCTCAGTTCTTATGTCCACATTAAATAGTAACAAGAATATAAAAGTTCAGACCTTATAAAAATTATATTCTTCCTTACAATAGTGTAAAGTGTGTGATGAAAGGCTGTCAGAACAGTATTCTGTAGACTGCTTATATTGTAATTACTCTCAGAGAAAGTTAAATAGTCATAAAATGGAAAATTATTATCACAGTCTTGTCTCTTTGAACAGAATATATGAAATGTACAAAGCACTGGTATTTTCCAAAAGTGGGATAGCAAGATTTCTCTTAAAATCAAAACACAATTATTTCAGGCTCTATTACAAAGCTGTCATCATCAAGACAGCATGGTACTGGCACAAAAACACAATTATTTCAATAAAAGTCCATGATGGATTTATTAACTCTAAGGATGTCTTTCATATTTCCTTTTCAGCATAATTCACCTGCTTATAGAAGAGAACGTATCAGAAGTATTTCTGTGGAATTTAGTTTTATGTAAGTATGAGCCATTTGGTGAATTAAACCTAAGTCTTTTTTTTTTTTTTTTTTAACTTTTAAAGACAAGGTCACAGCATGCTAGCCATTTGGGGAGGCATGGGATGAGACTGGATTTAGGTAGGACGTGAGTTTCTTATTTGTTCAATGGACATTATTCTCAGCCATCCATGTAAGATTAATTTGAGCAAAACTCCTTGGACTTGATGGGTGAGGATCTAACATTGTTGAATACTTGCTATTTGTTAGAAACTGCCAGATTGTTTATATTCATTTTCTGTCTTAACTGTTAGAATTCTATAAGATGATGGTCTTATTTCTAGTCTGTCACTCCAGTTATCTCTTGTTGAACAAAAAGCCCCTCAAAATTAGTGTCATAAACTAAGCATCCCTTCATGATGCTCACTGATTCTGTGGACCAGGGATTTGGACAGGAGACATAGCCTGCCTCTCTTCCCGTGCCCCAGGTGGGAAGACTCCAATGCAGGGGAGCTGGAATCGTCTGAATGCCTCCTCACTCAGATGTCTGCGGTGGTCACCAGAGTGAACTGGTTACAGTTCACTCAATGTCTAAGCTTAGCTGAATCAATCAAGTAAAGTCCCCAGAGGTGGCATCTCCTTGTAGCTTTGGTTTCTTATAGCACGGACAATAAAGCAGTAGCAGTATGGACTCTATCCCATACCAACCAAAGAAAAACTATGGGGCCACTCTTATTCTAGCACAACTCATCCAAGGCTTACTTTTTCTTTTGTTCTGCTATCATCCAAAGTGGTAGTATCCTACTATTATATTCTTAGAGTAGATTAGGAGACATTACACTCTATGTATACTTATCTATATTGATGTATTTATATACACACACACACACACACACCCCAAACCCAAACCCAAACCCAAAACCAAAACACTAAATTATGTAACAAGAAAGAAAGGAATTTTTTTCTCTGAATGTTTTGAGAAATGTTCTCCAAGATGAGAAAGCTCTTCTCAGAAATAAAAGGAATCAACAGATATTGAACTCAGACCTTAAAAGCTCCAACTAAATTATTTAAAATCTCCTTTGAAATGTATACAGAGTTGTTAGAGTCTATTGAGAGAGAAGAAATGTATCAAGATCAGTTAGATGGACCTCTGTTATCTCTTTAAAAGGAGGAAAGGAAGTAATTCTAGTGAAAAAGCTAGTTCCAAGGGTCTGTTTCTCCATAGAAACATTGAAAAAAAAAAAAAAAATCAAACACAACTGTCATAACCAACCTGGTCAGAATTCAGGGAAAGCATCTAAGTAAACACTCAATTAAGAAAAAAGCAAAGTAAAAATGGCTGTGAAGCTCTATGACATTTTTATTTACCTTTGTCCCATCCAATCCCCAACATAGTGGAGAAGAGCAGACCTTACTCAAAGAACTGTGTTTCTCTCTTCTAATCTGCCTGATGTCCACCTTAAGTACTGACTTAAGTACAAGGTGCTTGCCTTTATTTTCACCTAAAAAGAGAACACGGAGTAAAAAAAAAAATGGTGGTTGACATTCCTCAAAAATGTAGTATGGTAAATAAACCACCCGTGGCTGCTGGGAGAAAATGATTATGATTCAGGCAAACAAATAAAGCACTGAAACCAGGAAAGGAAAGATGGGGGAGAGTTGTTTTTTGGGACTTCTTCTTCTTTTTTTTTTTTTTTTTTTTTTTAGGAAATTAAGGAATCAAAGGTGCACGTGTACACTGGTGATTTGGAACATCTAATGCCTCATCAACACTGAATGCATACTTAGAAAAGTTCTGAGATGCTAATAAACACATTCAGCAAAGTTGCAGTATATAAGATCAACCTGCAAAAATCAGCTGTGTTTCTACCAACCAAAAATAAACAATCCAAAGAGGAATAAAGAAAACACAGTGCCATCTACAATGGCATCAAAAAATGAAAATTACCTAGGAATAAATTTAACCAAGAAGGTAAAGGCCTTGTACACTGAAAACATTAAAAAATTATCGGAAGAAATCAAAGATCCACATAACTGAAAGACTTTGCAGGTTCTTAGATTGGATCACTTAGTACTGTTAAGATGTACATGCAGTCCCCATTAGAATTCCAATAACCTTGTTTACAGAAATGGCAAAAGTGACACTCACATCCATGTAGAATTGCAAAGGACTTGAATGGCTAAAACAATCTTGAAGAAAAGCACTAAGTCAGAGGACTCACATTTCCTGATTTCCAAATTTACTAAAAAGCAATAGTTTCACAACAGTATGATACTAGCATAACAATAGCTCTATAGACCAATAGACTAGAACTGAGTGTCCAGAAATAAACCCATACATCTGTGGCCAACTGCCTTTTGACAAGAAAATGAAGATTGTTCAGTCGTAGTTGAATAGTATCTTCAACAAATGGTTCAGCAACATCTGCATAACTACATGCAGAATGAATTTGGACTCCTATTTTACATATATAAAAAAATTAACTCAAGATGGATCAACAACCTCACTCTGGAAGCTAATACTATAAAACTAACAGAAGAAAACATATGGGTAAATTGTCATAACCATTGTATTTGGCAACGGATTCTTAGATATGACACCAAAAGCATGGACAACAAAAGAAAAAACAATAATTAAATTGGACTTCATCAAAATTAAAAATGTTTGTGTACCAAAAAACATTATTAGAAAGTGAAAAGACAAGCTACAGAATGAGGGAAAATATTTGTGATTCTCATCTAAGGGTCTAATATATGGAATATATAAAGAACACTTGTAACTTAACCACAATAAGAGAAACAACCCATAAAAAATGGGCAAAGAACTTGAGTAGATACTTCTCCAAAGAAGATCTATCTGGCAAATAAGCACATAAAAAGATTCTCAATATCATTTGTCATTAGGAAAAGCAAATCAAAAACCCCAGTGAGATACTACTTCATACCCAGGAGAATGACTGTAACTTAAAAAAAGTAAAGGAAAGTAATAAGTGTTGTTGAGGATTTAGAAAAAGTGGAATGCTCATGCATTGTGAGAGAAATGTGGAATTGTTCAGCAACTTGAAAAATTGATGATGCCTCAAAAAGTTAACCATAGAATTACCATATAACTCCACAATTTCACTCAAAGGTACATACCTAAAACTACTGAAAACAGAATTCAAACAAGTGCATGTAGATAACGTAAACAGCAGCTTAGAAATTGTCAGAGTTGGAAGCACAGGAAGTATGTATCAGTGGATGAATGGATAATCAAACTGTGATATATGCGGAAAATGGAATATTATTTAACCATTAAAAGAAATGAAATACTGATACATGCTACAGCATGGATGAATCTTGAAAACATTATGTTAAGGGATTGAAGCAAGACAAAAAATGTCATGTATTGCATGATTTCATTTATATAAAATATGCTGAATAGACAAATTTTAGAGATTGAAAGCAGATTCACAATTTCCAGGGACTGGGAGAGAAGGAAATAGAGAATATCTGTTTATAGACAAAGAGTTTTCTTTTAAAGTGATAAAAATATTTCAGAACTAGATGCAGGTGATAAATTGCACAACACTGTGAATATGGTTAATGCCACAAAATTATTCTCTTTAAAATAATTAATCTCATTTTGTGTCAATTTCATCTCCAAAATGTTTTAAAGTGTGAAATCTTCAGGGGGGAAAGCCCAAACATTGGGATTTTCATGGCCCATATGAAGATCTAGATTATATCTGTGACATTAATCTCACACACGCATTTTTCATTTATTTGAGAATAGCTCATGCACATAAAGACTCTTCTGTAATATATTTAACACATAATATATAATTATTCATTGAGTCCATTGATTTTGGGGGCAGTAATGATATACCATAGGCTATATCTTTGAAACTTATGAATGCTTTCTCTCAGGTCTATCTGCCCTACTTAGCCCTATTTTTGTTGCATTCATGCATAATATTTAATAAAATTTGCTAATAGAAATTAAAGTTACATAGGAAAATATTAATGCTTAGCATTTGCAGATGCAATTTATTATTTGGACTATGCATATTGTCAGAATGTGGATTTTCCCTGAGGGAGAACATGCACCCCAATGTTTATAGCAGCAATGTCCACAATAGCCAAAGTGTGGAAAGAGCCTAGATGTCCATCAACAGATGAAAGGATAAAGAAGATGTGGTGTATATATATATACATATATATATACATGTGTATATATACATATATATATACTCACACACATATACACACATATATATATACATACACACAGACACACACGAAATATTATGCAGCTATCAAAAAAAAAACCCCAAATCTTGCCATTTGCAATGACGTAGATGGGACTAGAGGGTATTATGCTAAGCAAGATAAGTCAATCCATATGATCTCACCGATTTGAGTAATGTGAAAAACAAGACAGAGGATCATAGGGGAAGGGAGGGAAAAATGAAACAAGACAAAACCAGAGAGGGAGACAGACCATAAGAGACTCTTTTTTTTTTTTTTTAAAGATTTTATTTATTTATTTGACAGAGATCAGAGCAGGCAGAGAGGCAGGCAGAGAGAGAGGAGGAAGCAGGCTCCCTGCCGAGCAGAGAGCCTGATGCAGGACTCGATCCCAGGACCCTGAGATCATGACCTGAGCCGAAGGAAGCGGCTTAACCCACTGAGCCACCCAGGCACCCCATAAGAGACTCTTAATCTCAGGAAACAACTGAGGGTTGCTGGAATGGAGGGGACGGGAGGAATGGGGTAGCTAGGTTATGGACATTGGGGAGGGGATGTACTATGGTGAGTGATGTGATTTGTGTAAGACTGATGAATCACAGAACTGTACCCCTGAAACAAATAATACATTATATGTTAATAGAAAGGAAGGAAGAGAAGGGAAGAAAGAATGGGGATTTCCTTTCTATAATGATTACCTGTGAAGCCTTCACAAGAGGAATAGCTGTTTGAAGTTTGCTAGTAAGTTTACCCACTTACATAAGCTAGATTAGTATTATATGACCTCTTTATGTCAGTGCAATTCCCAGCACTTGTGGAAAGTAACCCCCCCAAAAAAGGTATTACAATAAAAAATAAGAAATGCCATTTTCGATATCCATGTGTCTGGCAAAACAATGCCCATTATATTTCCCACACATAGTCAACCCACATAGATATGTGCATTTTGTTTTCTCACTGGAAGCATTCTAAAGTAGAGGACATTTAAGTAGTAACATTGCTAAGAAGATAAAAATTCCATTAAATGCTATTAGAATCCTTTCTCACAAATGATTCATCTACTCATTTGTTTATTCAACAAATATTTCACAAGCATTTGGACATTTGCTAAACACCCAAAGAGAAGAAAAACACAGCACATTCCAAGCACATACATTAAGTCAACATGGCAGAAACCTAGTATGTCGGGAAATCTGGGTTTCAGTGTATGTAAATTAAGGGAAAATTACTTCCTTGTTTTGATCCTTGGTTTCCTCAAGAAAGGGTAATGTCAGTTCAAAATATACTTCAAAATATACTTTCAAATGCAACAATCCATTAAAGGTTAAGAGATGCAGTAAACTGTAAGTAAATATTTTCAGGTTAAATGTAGCCATTTCAAAACTGAGAGGAACCATAACAAAAGTATTAAATTCTGTCACTTGAGTTTAGATATCTTTATTTTTGATCCTTAGGGGGACATAAGATCCTATAATCAATATGGGCAATATGTGTTTGCTACAAACGTGAAGATCAGGATCCAAAAAAGTGACATCGTTTTTCCGAGTAATACAGATTATTAGTGACAGAAGCAAGATTAGAACTGGGATGGCCTGAACTTTTTCATAAAACTAGAAAATTATTTGTGATGGTTAATTTATGTGTCAAGTTGACTGGCCAGAGTGCCCAGATTAGACATTACTCCTAGGTGTGTCTTTGAGAGTGTTTCCAAATGAGATTAACATTTGAATTAGTGGACTCAATAAAGTAGAAAGCCTCTTCATATGGGTGGATATCATCCAATCCATTGAGATCCTGAGTAGAACAAAGGATTCACCCTTTTCTCCTCACTTTTGGGGCTCATCTAATTTTCTGTTCTCAGACTCAGACTGAATTATACCACCATCTTTCCTGGATCTCCAGGTTGCAGATGACAGATTGTGGGACTTCTCATCCTCTATAATCATGTGAGAAAATTCCTCACAATATGTAAAAGCATATCTGTAAGTAGATATATACAGAGAGAGATCTGATTTTTTCTGTTTCTCTGTAGAATCCTAACAGATTTTGATACCAAGAGTAGTTCCAGAAGAATAGAATTTTAAGGATGAGTTTTCTGAATTGGTTCTGGGATATCTGCAGTTGTTCTAACCTGATTATATTTAAAGATGCTGGGCGCCTGGGTGGTTCAGTGGGTTAAAGCCTCTGCCTTCAGCTCAGGTCATGACCCCAGGGTCCTGGGATTGAGCTCCACATCTGGCTCTTTGCTCAGCAGGGAGCCTGCTTCCCTTCCTCTCTCTCTGCCTGCCTCTCTGCCTAGTTGTGATCTCTGTCAAATAAATAAATAAAATTATATATATATATATATATATATATACATATATATATTTAAAGATGTTAATAACTCTATTTCTAGTAGTAGAGCACTTATCATCCATAGCATAAACTATTTCATAAGCTATGCAAAATATCCTCATTAGATATCTAATTAACCATTTATAAATAAAAGGGAACTGTATGACTCTGTCTATAATCTTTCGGAACATATTTGAAAAACTACGGAATATAGTGACATTGTTTGGTTCCTTCTAATGTCACTGAACAAAGTGGTAAGAAGTGGAATTCAAGGATTTGAATTCTTACCTCAAGTCAAGCACAAATAACCTAAAAACTTCTATGTGTGCATTGAAGGAGTATGCTTTGAAAGAGTGAAAGCTGTAAAACTAAAGTTGTTGAAAATGAAAAGCAAAAACCTCATCCTATGACTAGCTGAATTAAAACACAAACTGAACTTCCAGAATCACTAGGTGCCTGCTGTTCAGTTGAGGGCATTGATAGGGAAAAAGTAAGATTTCATAAATTGGAAAGAGGATGTGTGGGAAGATCCTGATGGAGCTAGTGACACTGAACCTCTAATTTCTGATGAGTCTTCTTGATAAAGAAGGGGAAGTCTCCCCAACCTGAGTAGAAGTGGACTTTCTATCTTTCCAATGGCAGTAGCATCCTTGTCCCCAGTGGACTGGCCTCTCCACATACAGTGGTTTGGGCGTTTCCACTTCCCAGTGAAGAAATTAACTTTGCATTGCTGGAGGAAATAGCAATGACTCCCTTGAAAGAGTTGCCATGAAAGACAATATTTATCCCAGGACCCCTCCTTGCTTCTAGACCAGTAACTAGACTCACATCTCAGCAGGCTTCTACAGGTGTGGTATAATGTGTGACTCATGATAAAGCATGTTATACTCCAAAAGAACTACTTAAATTTTCTAATTTATAAAGACAGAAGTTTAGGGAACATGGGAATAGATACTAAGAGTATGGGATAATGGCAGAAGGAACTTAAATTTAGATCAGGCAGAATTTATTGACCATGAAATCACTGAGCAGAGATTCTGCACTGAAGGTTATAGCTTAGAGAGTTAGAAAGAGTTCTAACAGTTTGTTCCGTTGGTTGGCTGAAACATGGACCAAACGATGACCCCTGTGAGTTGATTTGGTGGTGCCAGGCAGGCTTTGGACTAATCTAGAAGGGATTCAAAGTCTCAGGGGGATTGACATGTTAGTGTGGATTTGTGAGTTAAGACCTACCCATGCACACTGGGAAAGTCCAGAAGACATGCCTTTCACCTATACTGTGAGAAATAAGTATGTGAAGAGAGCCCAGGATTCTTCTTTCCCTTCCTCTTCTTCTTGAAGAGCATTATGATCACTCTTCTCAAAAGTCTAGACTTCGCAATGGGAACTGTAGTCACCAAACTGGAAAATCTAAATTCAGTGGGATTAAGTAGATGCTGGGGTATGTGTGGGAGATGGCAGGCAGGTGTTTGCATACAACCAATTAAAGGCAAAGGGGGTGTGGTTACAGAAATGAAGAGCAGAATCAAAGCAGCAATCAGAATATTCTGATTCATGCAAACATATGACACTGGCTAGTTGATCATGGAATTTCTAGAAGTGAAATAGAATGGAAAGTCTCAAAATTCTTTTCTGATATGTAGAAGCAGAAAACCTCTAGATCAAGTGAACAAAAATCTAAACTGATTTATATAAACGAAGAGTCATGGTTCTTTGATGAATTCCAAGACTTGAGCCAGTTTATGGACCCAGAGTCCCTTGAATGAAGAGAAGCCAAGTCCTCTGATGGAAGGACTCTGGGACACTACCAAAAATTTATTAGTATTTCTCTCAACCTTCCCCAAAGGGACCTATTGACTTTTACTAAGGTAACTGTGCATTGGGAGATGGGAACCAATCAGACCTCTTAGGGACTATTGGACACTGGCTCTGAACTGACGTAATTCCAAGAGACACAAAATATCACTTTTGGCCACTATTCAGAGGAGGGGTTTATGGAGGTCTGGTGATCAATTGTGTTTTAGCTTAGCTTATCTCACAGTGAGTGCTGTGAGTCCCCCAACCCAACCTGTGGTTATTTCCCCAGTTCAGGAATACATCGTCGGAATAGACTTTTTAGCAGCTGGCAGAATCCCCACGTTGGTTTCCTGATCCATGAGGTGAGGGTTTTTATAGTGAGAAAGACCAACTGGAAGCCATTAGAACTGTGTTTACCTAAGAAAATAGTAAATGAAAAGTAATATTGCATCCCAGAAGGAATTGCAAAGATTACTACCACTGTCAAAGCCTTGAAAGATGCAGAGTTGGTGATTCCCACCACACCCCCCTTTAGCTCTCCTATTTGTCCTGTACAGAAGTCAGAGGAATTTTGGAAAATGACAACAGAGTATCGTAAATTTAACCAGGTGGTGACTCCAATTGCAGCTGCTACACCAGATGTGGTTTCATTGCTTGAGCAAATTAACACATCCCTTGGTAAGTAGTATGCAGCTATTAATCTGGAAAATGCCTTTTGCTCCATACATGTCCATAGTCCCACCAGAAGCAGTTTGCTTTCAGCTGGCAAAGCCAGAAATATACTTTCCTTGTCCTACTTCAGGGATACATCAACTCTCCAGCCCTATGCCATAATTCAGTTTGCAGGGATCTTGATACTCCTTTTCCTTCCCTGTTACGTCACACTGATCCATTATACTGATGACATCATGCAGATTGGACCTGGTGAGTAAGAAGTGGCAAACTGCTGTAGACTTATTTGTAAGACATTTGTGTGTCAAAGGATGGGAAATAAATCCTATTGAACTTAAAGGAACTTCTACCTCAGGGAAATTTCTTAAGGACTAGTGGTGTGGACATGCCAAGATATCCCTTCTCAAGTCAAGTAGAAATTGTTGTTTCTGACCTTTCCTGCAACCAAGAAAAAGTCATAACACCTAGTAAGCCTCTGGATTTTGGAGAAAATATATTCCCCATTTGGTGTGTTATTTTAATCCATTTATTAAATACCCCCCAAAACTGCTAGTTTTGAGTAGGGCCCAGAATGAGAGAAGGCTCTGCAACATTTCCCGAGTACTTTGCAAACTCCTTGCCACTTGGGTCATAATGATCCACCAGATTCAATACCACTGACGTATCAGTGGCAGCTCAGGATGTTGCTTGGAGCCTTTGTCCGGACCCCATAGGTGTTCTGCAGCATAGGCCTTTAGGATTTTGGAGCAAGACCCAGTCATCTTCCAAAGATAACTATTTTGTTTTTGAGAAAGACTTTAGCCTACTATTTGGCCTTTGTAGAGACTAAAGGCTAAATGATGAGCCACCAAGTTACTATGTAATCTGAAGTATCCACCATAAACTGGTGTTATCCGACACTCCAAACCATAGAGTTGGGTGGGCACAGCAACACTTTACTATCAAATAGAATGTTTATATACGTGATCAGGCCTGGGCAGGCCCTGAAAGCACAAGTGAGTTCCAGGAAGTGACCCAAATATCCATGATCCCCACTCCTGCCAGTCTGCCTGCTCTCTCGCTTAAAGCATCTCAGGGAGTGTCCTAGGATCAGCTGAGAGAAGAAGAGAAAACCGGGCCTGTTGGCAGATGGTTCCGCAGGATATGCAGATACCACCCACCACCGGATAGCTGTAGCGACACAGCCTTTCTCCGGAACACCTCTAAAGGAGCATGGTAAGGGAAAGCTTTTCCACAGGCAGAGCTTTGGGCAGTGTACCTCGTTGTTCATTTTTCTTGGAGGGAAAAAGATAAGACTTGAAATTATATATGGATGCATGAATTGTGATGAGTAGTTTGGTTAATGGTCAGGGCCCTGGGAGGGACAGGATTAGAAAATTCACAACAAAGAAGTCTGGGGAAGAGGCAAGTGGATAGACCTCTCTGAATGTGAAATATCCTGAAGATATTTGTGTCCCACATGAATGTTTGCCAAAGGGTAACCTTAGCTCTGTGGCTGCAAGTCAACCTCTTCCCCCAGCCATCCCTGTCATCACTCAGTGGTCTCATAAACAAAGTGGTCATGGTGGTAAGGATAGAGATTATGGGTGGGCTCAACAATATGGACTTCTGCTCACCAAGGCCAGACTTGGCTGTGGCCACTGCTATGTACTCTGTCACCAACAGAAACCAATGCTGAGCCCTTATTATGAAACTGTTCCTTGTGGTGATCAGCCAGGTGCCTGGTGGCAGATTGATTTCATTGAATCATTTCCATCGTGAAAGGGACAGCATTTTTTTCTTAATGGAACAGACACTTATTCTGGAGGGATTTGTCTTCCATGTGCTGAAAAGCCACCAAAGCCACCATCCATGGGCTTAGAGTACGTATTATCTACCATTACAAAATTCCACACAGTGTTGTTGTGGATTAAGGAACACACTTCACTGCAAAGGAAGTGCAGCATTGGGCCCATGCTCAGGCAATTTACTGGTGTTATCATGTTCCCTACCATTCTCCAGCAGCTGGCTTGATAGGGTGAGGAAATGACCTTTTGAAGCTTAGTTACAGTGTTAGTCAATATTTTGCAGGATTGGTACAAGGTTCTCCAGAAAGCTGAACATGATCTAAACCAGCTCAATTCTAGTTCTCAATTACAGAAATAAAAACTAATTATCATAAGTATTTCCTCATTATTTTATTGTGAATATGTTTGTGTATCTGTGTGTATGTGTGAATATGATTGTGTATATATGTGTATGTGTGTATGTTTATATATGTGTATTTATATATATGCATATATATATAATTATTGCATATATCAACTTTACGTTTAGTATTAGGTTATGGGATGCTAAGAACAGTAAGCATCACTCAAGGACTTTACTTCCTCCTCTGGGGAAAAGGTTGTGTATTTTGGTTGAATGCATGATAGTCATGTCAAGTTAGGTAATATTATGACCCTATCTTTGTTTTCATTTGGAGATTAGGTGTAGTGTAAGGAGATGCATATTGGTACCAAGTTGATAAGGTGTGGACTTGTAAGGATTAATTTCATGTGTTAACTTGACTGGCTATGGGATGCCCAGATTAAACATATTTCTGCCTTGTGTCTAAGAAGGTCTTTCTGGATGATTAACATTTGAATCAGTGGACTCTGTCATATAGATGGACCTCCTTAATGTGGGTGAGCACCATTCAGGCCTTAATAGAACAAAAGGTTGAGAAAAGACTAATTTATCCCTTTTTTCCTGCCACGAAGCAGGTACATTTCATTTCATCTTGGGCTTGGACTGAATTAAACCATCTGCTTTCCTGGGTCTTCAGCTTGCAGGCAGTAAACTGTGGAACTTTTCAACCTCCATCATTGTTTGAGCAAGTTCTTCATAATCTCTCTTTCTCTCTCTCTCAATTTCTGTCAAATCATACCTATACTTATATCTATCTATATCTACCTATTATCTATCATCTATCTATCAATCATCTATTTATCTATCTAAACTTCTATTGGTTCTGCTTCTTTAGATAACTCTTTTTACCCCTAATCATTTTCAGCCTAAAATTATTATCATAATCTTTCCAATATAATGCAGAGAATATTTAAGTTATATGAACAATGTTATACAAGTTACTGGGAGACATTTGAACCATGATATAGGCCATCAAATATAAGTGATGTTCTCTCTAAAGTGTTATTATTTATAGATATTTTAAGTCTAAGGAGATCATAAAAAATAATTTAGAAAGTCAATGAAATTATGATATATAGTAATGGCCTATATTCCAATTGTAGAAGAAACAGAGAAAATACTGTAATCTCCAAAAGACATTATTCTAGTAAGAAATGTAAAGGGAGTAATCTAATAATATGAGGTGAAAATATTTCCCCATTCAACTGAGTAGCTGAAGGCAAAAAACTCCTTTTGTGGAATATGATGAACCCTAAAATGTGAGTAGTTTCCCTTTATCTATGAAGAGGGCTACAAAAATCCAAACATGAGTCTAGTTTCCATTTGGTCCTCTTGTCAATATGATTAACCAAAGTCTTTAGGTGGTTACTATAAGTTCTAATAAGTAGTCTGTGAGTGGATTTTTATAGTTTTTTTGAATAACACTTCTGCTTGCCTAACTCTGAAGCAAACATTACAAGACAATAACAAAAGATTGCTAGTGAAAGTATAGGCTTCCAAGATAACACAATCAACTTCTTGAACCTAGAGTTTATTACTCACAGAGGGCTATGTCCCCTTTTACTTGCAGAAGTTTTCCACCAGATGCACCTGGGTGACTTGGTTGGTTGAGGGTCTGCCTTTGGCTCAGGTTGTGATTCTAGGACCTGGAGCCCCATGTCAGGCTCCCTGCTCAGTGGGGACCCTGCTTCTCCCTTTCCTTCCTACTATGCTCTCTCTCTCTCTCTCTCTCTCTGGTTATCTCTGTCCCTCTCTCCAATAATAAATAAATTCTTAAAAAAAAATTTCCATCAGTTCAGGAGATAATACAAGGCTTGGTGACATCTCAAAGACTTCTATGCCCACTTGCACTATCATGATTCTCCAAGTTCACAGGATGCCTCCAAAATCTAATTCCTAAAGCCTGCATTGTGTCTTGCTGAGTTTATATCTACCACACACATTGAAAATCATGGAAAAATAGCAAGCATCTAATGAAAAATCCAAGCTTTAATTTGGACAGCTACTGTGAATCTTACTTTCTGAATCTAAATTCCCTATTTTAAAAAAATCAAATATCAACTCACTAGCTTTAAGTTTTTCAGACTACTTTGGCTAAAACCAATGATTCATTTGTTTGCCTCAAAAAAGAAGTATGAGGGGGCTCCTGGGTAGCTCAGTGGGTTAAGCCTCTGCCTTCAGCTCAGGTCATGATCTCAGGGTCCTGGGACTAGTCCCGCATCGGGCTCTCTGCTTGGCAGGGGGCCTGCTTTCTCCCCTCTCTCTCTCTCTGCCTGCCTATCTATCTACTTGTGATCTCTGTCTGTCAAATAAATAAATAAAATCTAAAAAAAAAAAAGAAGTATGAATATGTATACCCTTACAAATTACAAAATTCCATTTTTCCATTTTTATTCTCTTCTTTTCTAAGATTAATCTTTCTTTACCAAATGAATGAGTTTTAAGCACATGAAATATCATCATTAAAATATATGTACATATATATTCATGCTTATACACATACATATGTGCGCACGCATGCGCGCACACACACACGCACACACCCCGTATTGCAAATCAATCCAAGAACAGTCCCTATGTCTATTTTCAGGTTAATTCCACTCTTAGGTTAGTACTGAAGCTACTGATTAACATAAGGTGCAATACGTTTAAAAGTGTTTAAGAAACTGATGGCATCACAAGAAAAGGCTAAATTAAGATCTGCATATCATACTTTTTCACCTTTTTTTTCTACATTTTCATGTAAAAGTTGTCTTTTTTCTTCTGAGATTCCTTTTTAAATATCTTTTCTGTATGCTTTTCAATAGGTGAACAAATTTGCTAATTTGCTGCCTAAGCAAGATTATTGCTGAGAGGGCCTTATCTCTGGCCTAACACTGAACAGCTTAAAAAAAAAAAAAAAAAAAGAGTTCCTCATTTTGATTTGACTCCTGGATCGCCTTTGTATCTATTAATAGGGAATTTGAGTGGTTGAAAATTTTCTAATACAGTATTTTGAAATTGTGTGTCTTTGGAAGAACTTATAAAGAGGGTCACCCATGTGGTTCAGCTGATTGAGCATCCAACTCTTGCTTTTGCTCAGGTCATGATCTCAGAGTCATGAGATTGAACCCCATGTCAGGCTCTTTGTTCAGTGGGGAGTCAGCTTAAGATTCACTCTCTCCTCTTCTGCTCCTCCCCCTTCTCTCTCAAATAAATAAATAAATTAATTTTTTTTAAAAAAAAAGAACACTTATAAGGATGTCATGAGGAAAAATGAAGGTTTTTTGGAAGAGAGGCTTATGTTTTGTTTTGTTTTTCCTATCCAAAACAGAGCAAAGGAAGACCTGAACAATATTTAGCTCTGATATCAGTCTCATCTGATTTCATGATGCCGCTCATTTTCAATCACACACATTCATCGGCAGCGTTCTGACATTTCCCAAAGTAGAAGTCATATTATCAAATTAAATCCATCGTGTTATTATGTCTATTCACAAATTCATGGCTTTTTCAGGGAGACAGAATCCCACTGTGGCCGGCAAATCACCCCGGCCAGTTGTTGCTGTCACACAGAGTTCTCAGAACCTAACACAGTGCAGAGACGGCCGAGATGGCGGAAGGTCTGCTCTGCTTTGGTAATGAATTAACCAACCCATGAGTGTGTTTACACATGGACACCAGTTTGAAATATTATGGATAGTAAATGAGGAAAAAAATGAATTGAGTTAAGGAAATTAGGTTGTAATCTCCAAGCGTCCTTTGATACCTAGGCTATGATTCTAAGATTCTTGCCTACAAAAAAATACCTGGTTGAATTTAATTGACCAAATATATTTGTGAATATGATTGTGTATATATGTGTATGTGTGTATGTTTATATAT
>NC_081559.1:99899453-99923726 GCF_022355385.1 Mustela nigripes
GAGGGAGACAAACCATAAGTGACTCTTAATCTCACAAAACAAACTGAGGGTTGCTGGGGGGAGGGGGTTTAGGAGAAGGGGGTGGGATTATGGACATTGGGGAGGGTATGTGGTTTGGTGAGTGCTGTGAAGTGTCTAAACCTGGTGATTCACAGACCTGTACCCCTGGGGATAAAAATATATGTTTATAAAAAAATTAAAAAATAAATAAATAAATGTCTTTTAATCCTTAAGTTCTGCTTTCATTGCCCACCCCTACCCCCAAACAATATATTTGTAGAAGAAACAAGGTAATTTATCTTGTATATTTTCCTCCAACCTGGATATATTAATTTCTACTAAAAAGTCAACTAAAATGCTATTGATAATAATGCTAATCATTTAGCCTATATATTCCACTTCGTATGTTTCCTAAGTTCTTTTACAGACTCTGAGTCAATATGTTTGGTCCTCGTACCATAAGAAAATCCTAAATGGGGATGGCACATCTGGGGACTGTATGAGATACCAGGTGATAGAAGCCATCGCAGACAAGTGGTATGTTCACCCTGAGTTGTTTGAAGAAAATAGGTGAGTTGTCATCAAGGTGAGAACCAAGGAATTGTTACTAAACTTCAGTGCCAATAAGCAAGACAAATTATTTTTAGGGGAAATTAACATTATTACATTTTAAAATAATAGAAGTTGTAGAGACAACAGGATACAGATCAAGGGAAGACTTGAACAAGTAACTGAGGAGAGGCTATAATCAATACCAGTGTTTTGGAAACGTAATTTTTTCCTTTCCTTCTTCTTTTTTTTTTCCACTTTTAGTACCAAAATGCTGTTACATTTCTTTTTTTTTAATTTTTTATAAACATATATTTTTATCCCCAGGGGTTTGAAATCAAAAAAGGTATTAATGAGGTGCAATAAAAAATGGAGGCTCTCGGGATGCCTGGGTGGCTCAGTTGGTTAAGCAGCTGCCTTCGGCTCAGGTCATGATCCCAGCGTCCTGGGATCGAGTCCCACATCGGGCTCCTTGCTCCGCAGGGAGCCTGCTTCTCCCTCTGACTCTTCCTTCCACTCTGTCTGCCTGTGCTCGCTCTCACTCACTCTCTCTCTGACAAATAAATAAATAAAATCTTTAAAAAAAAAATGGAGGCTCTCACTGCTAGGATAAATGAGGCAGAAGAAAGAATTAGTGATATAGAAGACCAAATGACAGAGAATAAAGAAACTTTTCTTTTCTTTTTTAAAGATTTTATTTATTTATTTGACAGACAGAGATCACAAGTAGGAAGAGAGGCAGGCAGAGAGGGGGTGGGGGAAGCAGGCTCCCTGATGAGCAGAGAACCCAATGCAGGGCTTGATCCCAGGACCCCAGGATCGTGACCTGAACCAAAGGCAGAGGCTTTAACCCACTGAGCCACCCAGGTGCCCCTTGAAATGTAATTTTATGTGATGCTTTCTCCAAGGCCAAGTTTGAAGGTTTATATAAATCATAATGGACTGGAGCATTCTACGTTATATTGGAAATCCAAATATTACTTTATTCATCTTATAGAGAAAGTTTCTTTAAGTAGATCCACGCCTCCCCCACAACATGCAGTCCAATGCAGGGCCCAAACTCACAACCGTGAACTCAAGACGACCTGAGATCAAGAGTCAGGAGCTTAACACCCTGAGCTACCCAGCCACGTAGGGTAGGTCTTAACCATAGATTGATTTCTTATTTCAATAATACTTTAATTTCAGCAAACTGCTTTCAAATGATCTTAGTGGGGTTTTCTTTTCCAGAATTCTATGTTGCCTAGACCAAGAAAAATACTGTTTCAGTGAATGTATTTATCATTCCCAATAAAAAAACTGATACCCACAAAATCAACCAAAAGAAAAATTTCCTTCAAGTTTCTGATTTTGTTGATCAACCAAGGTTAGAATCTGCTTTTGTATCACACCAAACTTCATAACTCTTTTTTTTTTATTGTTTGTTTGTTGACAATGTAAACAAGACTTGAAGTAGCAAGATGTACCAGAAAGTTTTCTGATTTTGGAGTCAAGCTTGTTTAATAACCTTGGACAACATAGTTTCTAAAAGCCTCCCTTTTGTCTTCAAGATCAAAATAAAAATACCCACTTTAAAGGGGAATACCAGTGGCACCTGGGTGGCTCAGTTGGTAGGACACATGACTCTTGATCTCTGGGTTGTGAGTTTGAGCCCCATGTTGGGTGCAGCAATTACTTAAAAAGAAAATCTTAAAAAAAGAAATAAAGGTGAATAAAAAATGCAAGTTAAGAGACTGGATGCTAGTTAGTTTTAATAAATACTAGTTCCCTTTCTTTTAAACAATGATGAATTGTCTTAAAAAAAAAAAAAGATTACAATGGTGGCTATGTTAAATACAAATCTAATGTTGCCATAAATTATTTATAAAATAAAAGGAGCAATGAGTAGATATATTTTATTTTTTATGCCTTGCCTTTGAATTTATTAATTCATGTATTTATATTTAGGACAAATAAATATATCCTAGGGAATTAAAAGATGTTTCTTCTCCTCAACAACAAAGTCTTTAAAAGGCAATCTTACAAAGCATCTGCACACTTTAAGGATTCTAAAATTTGTTGATGTAAATATGAGAGAATACATATAATAAAAATGACCTATTGGTCAAAGGAATTAGAAGTGTTTCCTGTGGTAAACGAACCATGAGAAGTTTGTTTAACAAGGAATATGTCAGGAAAAGATCTTCCATGACCTTCTTATTCTAATCCCTGACAGTCTCAGCTGGGACATGAATCACGCAGACAGTAGACACATGGTCAAGAGCTGGCCTGATGTTCTGTGAACTCCTGGAATTTTCTTACATGATTTTGACTTACAGTACCAGCCCAGAGAAATGCTGGATGGCTCCAGTGACTGGGGAGGTATGAAAGTTTTCTCCATTTGTCTGACCCCCTGGGGAATGAATTCTTTGGGACCTGGAACAAACCTAGCTTTTCTACTATCCAAGAGGCATTTGTGTTATCAAACTAAACTCAGCGTAGACATAGCTTGCCAAGGAAAACCTCCCTCCTTCGAATTCTTGCATTCTCCTTTATACTTAAATTTCACATCTGGTAGCAGATTGGAAGATTTTCAACCCTTACAATTGTCACTTTTCCTGGAAAAAGGAACTATTAACCACCCAAGTCAAACTAATATTATCACATTTTACAGAATTAATGAGATGGTGTAATTGTCGACATTGTTTACCTGCTACTTTGGGAGTATATTTCAAAGGCATATGAATTAGCCATCGCTGGCTTCATAATTAGCGTGTGACAACTTTAATTCCAACGGCATGTTTAATCAACAGCAACAGATGGAAATGTGCCTGGTGGTAAGTCATCCCCTTCACAGCTCCTAATAGCGGGTTTATCCCACTGGCTCTGAGTTATAAGCTGTTTAGCATAGTAAGTGCTAAATTACTGGTAATACTCTCTTTCTTTTTTGGACTATCAGAGTTTCAATACATGAAAATAATTCTAATCACCAACATATACTGAGTACTTACTACATACCACTATTTTTGTTTTTAACTTAATGAAGTCTTCAAATAACCTCTCAAATTTTAATATTCCCATTTTATACTTGAGGGAAATCGAGCCTAGAAAAACAAAGTAACTTGTCGGTATTGCACAGCCTGCAAGCCAGAGGTCCAAAGTCCAAAGCCAGCTCCTTGACTCCCAGCGTCCATCTATTAGCTCCTATAATTCTGCTGGTGTTCTGCGGTAGGAGGCTGGTTACTGTAGCAGTTTGGGGTCTGCTAACAAAACTGTTATTTTGTGAATCCTATGATGACTTTCCTCTTCACCAGGTCCAGCCATATACATTGATGAGAGAAGCTGTGTGCTCAGTTCTTTATTCCATACATGTGTTAACTCAGTCGTTCACTATGCAGATTAGACTCAACATTATTTATCTCAGACAACAGCTCCAGGCTGCTTTTAGGTAACTCTCTCAATGATGTTCCTTCTACTTGCCCCAGGTTCAGCGGATGACCAAGCCTTCCATAAATATAGCAGTTTGTGACTTTACCCCAGTCCCCATAAGCCAGCCTCATCTAGGATTTTGCCACTGCAGCAGAAAAATGGTTTAGCAGGTTGGGATCACCATCCTTAAAGCTTCCAGACCTAAGATGCTAAGGAAGGGATGCCCATGTTTAGGAATTTGGAGCACTTTGATCTCTCCATCCCAAAACACACATTCTCTTCTTCTCTACCTCAAAGGACAGTAGTCACCAAACATAAAGCTTCGCTAAGCTTCCTTAAATACTGACAGTATTTGAGGATAAATACTGACATTATTAATTTCAGCAAGTGTGCCCAAATCCCTATCAGTTATTCTGAATCTCTGGAAATGGAGCCTGCACATCTGTCCTTGTGAAAACTTCCCGGTGGATTTCTCCTGAAGAGCTGGGGTTCATATGTACAGCTATAGATGTGCAAATGCAGAGCTTCTTTAAAGTTTTTCTAAGGAAAAATGTAGTGCATTTATATTAAATCCTGAAACTTGTGGCTAAATTGCCTGTAACAGTCATTTCTTCAGCACAGAAAGTGTAATCTGAAAAGGTTCTGGCCCCAACAATAGTGCCGAGGTGTTTCATGGCCTCTAATTTGGAATGTGGTGTTGTTAGAGAAATGACAGCTGTGATGTGATCAGAACAGATACTACTTTCATTTCTTTGTAATTAACCCCAGGAAAGACCTTTATTTGTTTTGGAAATAAAAGTATCTAGCTGCCAAACATGGTTTAATAGCCTTAGAATTAGAAAAGAGTAAATTAGTTTTTTCTCTTTTGTTCCTCAATGAACGCTGGCTTTTTCTCCTTCACTTGGTTAATAAAGAGCAATTCTAAGAGGCTGTGGTCCGTTCCCTAATCTTTATACCCATTGTGAAATTCTTTGCAACAAAGGTGCACAGGCACACACAAACACATGTTCTATCAATGCTAGCATGGGATGGAATTTAGAGAGCTTTGATTTACAAATAGGGAAATGTGTGCTTTCTTTCCAGTAGTTTGATTCACTTACAGACATGAACATAATATTAATTTTACAGGTTAGACTTAAGTAATTTAATTCTTTCACCTCATATATCTTGGTAATACAACCAAAGTGTAATCTTTAATGTACCCTGCAATCTCCCTGAATTTGAATGATGAAACTATCCTTTACATTACTCAGTGGCCTGTGGACTAAAGTAGACTACAAGCTAAGATTATCAAGTAGTTAATTCATCTTAAATAAAGTAAGAGGCATTATGGAATCACTATTTTACACTGCGCATTCAATAATTAAGTAAGAATGAAAAGATGCCTTGATGTGGATCCTTTGACTCTGCCCCCACTGTCACCTTCACGAGGTGGGGATCCTGGTGATCGGAGAAGAAATGATGAGGGAACTATGAGCTGATGATCAGTAGATGACTTTATTTCTCACAGTCACTTCTTTTATACTTTACACAAGATCCAGTTACAAACAGGATATAGAGCTACGTGAGGGACATGGGCTACATGCAGGCAATCACGTGTGACAAACGAACAACAATAATTATCTCTTAGCTTTAAATGACAAGAAACAAGTCTATAGGAGGACAAGAAAGCACTCCAGGGATCCTCCCATGTCTACTGTGGGCTTTGGCCCAATAAAACCCTTGCCCTCCATCTCCTGGAGCTTTCTTACAGGATCCCACACGGCACCAGTCACGCTGGCGAGGATTGGGGTTGTGTTCCAACACCCCAACCCAAGCCACCTTGATGTGTGTTGTTCCTGCCCAGGGCTCTGCACATAGAAAGGCACATGCTGGGTTAACACTCTTCCGTTAGAGTCTTGAAATTCTTAATAATGATGAATAAGAGGCCTTATACTTTTATTTTGCAGAGCCCTGCAAATCATGTAGCCACCCCTCTCTTCCTCTCCTCTCCACTCCTATCACTGCCAAATTTATGCCCCAAATATCTCCAGCATTTCCTGACTATGCTCAACCCTTGATGGCAAAACCTGACTGCCTCTCCAGGACAAAGCTGACACTTACTTCCTTTTGCTCCATGTTCCTTACCATTCCAACATTCTCAACACTTCAACAACCTCAGGAAGCCTAAGGATGCATTCCAGTAGTATGGCTGTAGCCTGTGATAACATGCTAGGGTTGCTCACACTTTCCCTCATCACCTATCCTTGCCACCAGTAAGAATGAAGGCAACACTTGAAAAGTGGAAGTTATTTTGTATATTCAGTACAACCATTCCATGCAAAATGCAGAAAACAAAGACATATACATATTTGTTGCATCTCCACCTCCCTTTTCCATGCTTTACACATCACATTTAATCTTTACAGTTAGTCTTCTTTCTTTGAAAACACACTAAGAAGACATCTACGCCTGAGAATGGCTATTCTGTTCCCTCTTATATTGATACTACCAGCTTTAGTTTCAGAAGATGACATGATATTGATATTTCTTCAAATTCTGATCTCATATTCCATTTTTAATCTTACTATAGAGAGATGGCACACATAAACAAAGTCATCCTAATGGCTAAAATTTGTTGTTTTTTTTTCATGAAAAAAGGCATATTTCTCTTGTCAAAAAAAAAAATAATTTCTTAGAAGCCAACCAGCTCATTGGATTTGGGTGAGGTATCTTCACCCTAACAAAATGACTTGATCAACACACACAAACACAAACACACATAAATTTGCCAACTGAGGGGCACCTGGGTGGCTCAGTGGGTTAAGCCTCTGCCTTCATCTCAGGTCATGATCTCCTCTCTGCCTACTTGTGCTCTCTCTCTCTCTCTCTCTGTCAAATAAATAAATAAAATCTTTAAAAAAAAATTTGCCAACTGAGAAATTAATGGAGTCTACATTCAAGATGTTTAGTTATTTTCAGCCGTGCTGGCAAATTGAGCTATCAAGGAAAGAATTGCAAACAAGAAAATCATATCACAGCCATTTTATTAATATAAAAGAACACTTCAATATGTGAATAGTCCCAAGTTCAAAAACAGTTTGTAAATATTTTCTCAAGGAAACAATTTGAATCCCATAGAAATGAATATAAGAAATAAGAGCAAATGGCAGAGGATACAGAGGTTCTGGAAGTAATATCCAGGCTGTAAGTGTGTTTCTATATCTTTGAAACTGCATTCAAAATGAAATTCACTATCCTCAAAATAATTGGCTTTTATTTTTTCTTGGACTGTACATACTCTTGTACTTTTTACTCACCAAACTACATGTCTCATAAAATAACTATTACCTCTTCTGGTTTTACTAAAACTTTTGAAAAAATAATCTTTATGCAAACAATTGTGTATGTATATTTGTTTGAAATAAAATTGTTATCTGCAGAGTGGGTTTCTATGATGAAAAACTCTGAAATTACACATTTCCTAGAACTTCTACTCAAATGTGTGTGTGTGTTTCCCAAGAGTTCATCTATTCAAACACTCTGATACATTATGAAAGTATTTATTGCTAAGATAGTGTCATTAAATGATCCAGACCAGTCAAAATCAGTTTAAAGACAGCCCTTGAGCACTTCATATTGGTGTTATCAGGGTACATAGGACAATTCTCTGGAAAAAGACATTCCCTTATCCTTATGGTACAGTCATTGTCTGTATCTCTCAAGTTCACAGTTGCCAATTAGACTCTGATTATAGAGACAACAAATAACAAGACCCCCAGCATTATTTTAATGACATGCTTTGGTTAATTTTTAATTGATATGTTCCTTTTACATGGGCACACCATCAAAGATGTGGCCAATCTGACTAACTTGCTTACCTGTCATTTATCAAATTGATTAAAAGCTACATTTGAATACTGAAACTTCATTAGGTGGATAATTTAATAAGCCATGTATGATTAGGTGTGGAAGAATGTACCAGAAATGACAGTAAAAAATATTTACTTTTTATGGACTATGTGTTGATAGAAAAATATGTGTTCATTTACATTTTAAGACCTCTGTGAATACAAGGTCATCTTAAGTGTGTGACATGGCTTTTCATTTAAATGAATTTGAGAAAGAGAAGCAATAGCAGTTAACCATGAATATAATGCAGTCACTAGTTGTATCTTACTGAGCAATTACTCTAACAATCTACCCTTGGCTATATAAAAATGACATCCCACCAACTATACCATTTTTGCTCCCTTAGGAGTATTTTCATCCAAGGAAATATATAGGGCCACCATTAAGACTAAGCAGCTTCACTACATTTGTATCTTTAGCGAAATAAGTCAAACGGAGAAAGACAACTATCATATGATGTCCCTGATATGAGGAAGTGGTGATGCAACATGGGGGCTTAAGGGGGTAGGAGAAGAATAAATGAAACAAGGTGGGATTGGGAGGGAGACAAACCATAAGTGACTCTTAATCTCACAAAACAAACTGAGGGTTGCTGGGGGAGGGGGGTTTGGGGTTATGGACATTGGGGGAAGGTATGTGCTTTGGTGAGTGCTGTGAAGTGTTTAAACCTGGCGATTCACAGTCCTGTACCCCTGGGGATAAAAATATATGTTTATAAAAAATAAAAAATTAAAAAAAAAAGACTAAGCAGCTTTATATGTGACACTGGTATACCTCTCTTTTTAAAAATAACACCCATTACTTAGCAGTAAACTAATCAGTCATAACCCCTTTGTAGATTGGAGACAAAAGCAATTCATTAAAACTAAATTCCCAAGAGAAAAGGCTCATGCTTCTACTACCTCACTTAGCGTGTGACATATCCCTG
This sequence comes from Mustela nigripes, assembly GCF_022355385.1. Lineage (NCBI taxonomy): Eukaryota > Metazoa > Chordata > Mammalia > Carnivora > Mustelidae > Mustela > Mustela nigripes. The sequence goes on from NC_081559.1 coordinate 99,908,230, forward strand.
GTGGTAGAGCATTGTCATTCTTTGGGGGAGGATTTGCATTGGACGGATACTTTACATTTGTATGCTAGTGTGATGAATATGAAAAGGATCAAGCAATGATACTCTATTCTTCTCTTTAAAATATATGCATTTACATTGCATGGACTCTGCATATAGTATTTTCTTTGTAGTCATTAAATGTCCATAAGTTTAAACACACACACACAAACACACAGAAGAATGAGGAATTAAATTAATTAGGCAGGTTACTTATTTTATGTGCTCACATACTATATATATTCACAAAGAAGTTGAGAAAAATTGCCTGGAGTAATTTCTAGACTCATTTGTGTCCCATGCATCTTGCTTGATTTTATTATTATCCTCATAACATGTAGTAAAATAAACCAACATGCATTAATGTTAGTGAATAATTATAAAGCAGCATGACAACTCTATAATTTCTTGGTAACGAAGAATAAAAACAATGAAAGCAGCAGAAAAACAAAGCAGAAAGGAATTTGAAAATAGTCTTTTTCTGATAAAACATGGGCACTTTATGGTTTTATACACATTCGAATTCACCACACTTATTGATTCCCTGTTGCTTTTGGAACTGTGGATATTCAGAGTTGAATATTCCTCGATGAGCTTACGATCAATTAAATGATATTAAATAATTGAAAATTGGCTAACAGGTTGGCATTATAGGTAGAGCGTAAACTATCAGGCTATGGGGAATTAGAAGTAGGAACAAGGAAAACTCCTCAGAGGGATGTGATGGTTTAGCTTTTCTTGCAAGGCAAGGTGAACAAAATAGCTTAAGGATGTACAGGTGTCAGTGGATCATGAGGAAATTATTTAATATCAGTTTTATCAGCTACACTCTAAAATAATCTAAGCTCAAGATGAGTATCAGGTTTACCCCCTCCTGTTGTCTCAGTGCCTGGCAAAGAGTAGGTGTTTAATAATATCTGTTGAATGAATAAATAAAATACAACAGCCCGCATTTTTTTAAAGATTTTATTTATTTATTTGACAGACAGAGATCACAAGTAGGCAGAGAGGCAGGCAGAGAGAGAGAGAGAGGAAGAAGCAGGCTCCCTGCAGAGCAGAGATCTGGACACGGGGCTTGATACCAGGACCCTGGGATCATGACCCGAGCTGAAGGCAGAGGCTTTAGCCCAGTGAGCCACCCAGTTGCCCCAACAGCCCGCATTTTTATGTCAAAAGTCAAGACAGAGCTTCAATAAAGACTTATTCTCAGGGGCGTCTGAGTGGCTCAGTCATTAAGCGTCTGCCTTTGGCTCAGGTTGTGATTCCGGAGTCCGGGAATTGAGCCCTGCACCAGGCTCCCTGCTTGGCAGGAGGACTACTTCTCTCTCTCCCACTCCCTCTGCATGTGTTCCCCCTCTCTCTGTGTCTCTCTCTGTCTAATAAGTAAATAAAATCTTAAAAAAAAAAAAAAAAGAATTATTCTACCAATAGCAAAATTTGGCCAAAGCTTTGTTATTTATGGAATAGAAAGTTTAGAACTTTGGCTGCTAGAGATTAGGTATATGGTGCCATTAGTATAAATTAGGACAAAGTTTGTCTTGAGTGACAGGAGAAAAATGTAAGCTTAAGACATGTTGAATTTAGAGTTCTAGAATACCACACATGATAAACCATATAGGGTCAGTAGTTTGAAATACAGAGGTGGATGCCAGAAGAGATATTTAAGCTTTAATCTGCAGAATTCTGTAACTTCTCCTACATAATAGATAGGTAGGTAGAGAGATAGAGATAGAGTTGCAAGTATAGATTCAGATTTATAGGTTGGTTTAGGTGTAAATACAGATTTTTATACACTTAGATGTATATAACCCATAAGGTTTATTATTTTTTTTAAAGATTTCATTTATTTGAGATAGAATGAGAGTGACAGAGAGAGAGAGAACAAACACAAGGAGCAGCTGGCAGAGAGAAGAAGACTCCCTGCCAAGCAGGGCGCCTGATGCCGGGCTCCATCCCAGGACTCCAGGATCATGACTGAATGGAAGGCAGGTGCTTAACCAACAGCCACTCAGGTGCCCCAGCCCATATGGTTTAGAATTCATGTGGAAAGGGGTAATAATTAGTCCTAAAGGCATGAATAAGATTTCTAAGTAATATAAATTATTTAGAATAAAATCTATAATAAATTAGAATAAAATAAATTTAGAACAAAACATATAAATAATTATTTTAATATATGCATTAATTTTAATAATCAGTATTATGATATGTGTATGTCAAAATGTCAAAGGAACATATAAATATACTATAATCTTATAGAATTAAAGACATTTTGGTTAGTTTTTGAAATGATGTTTATTTTGCTCATATCTAAACCAAAAAGCCAATATAGAGGATAAAAGCAGAAACTAATTTTCCTCTAAAAGTAGCAGTTGAGATTTTAAATCACCAGTCATGTGATTTATTGATCTAAATTTCATTCAAATTGTCTTGGGCCAGCCATATTGGCAAAGTATGTGATGGCTTAATTACTTCTTTTTCCTCTTTATTCAGTAACTGTCCTTATCAAATGATCTCTTGCATAAGGAAAACTCCAGCAAGCCAGAAAATAATATTGCTTTCAATAATAAACTATTCATATATTATAAAATCCTAATTCGGGGCATAAAAGAAGACTTTAAAAAATAGTAAATGCTCTCTTCTTTAGGATTAGAATATTTACTATTTAAAATCGTTGTGTGTATACCAAATTAACCTGTAAATGAAACTCAACTGAAATCAAATTCCCGAAGTGTTTTCCTATTTTTGTAACTCATCAAAATCATTCTAAAGGTTTGTAGTATAAAAAAATTAAGACCCCAGGTTGACGTATAGAGGACCTTGCCCTATCATGCGTAGAGCATGTTCTTAGTAAGTTACTATTGAATGAATAGATGAAGGAATGAATGAAAGAAAAAGATGGAAGAGTTGTAAGAGGGTAAAAAGGAACACTCTGAGATACAGTGCAAAGGGAAGACCTAAAAATCAGGGTGGAGCAGATATTGAGAAAAATCAGCAGTAATCTCCCACACTAAACATAAGGGATCATTGGATAAATTTGAAGAATGTGCGGTAACGTGAGTGTAACCATAGCAACATCAAGTCCCAAATCCAACCCAACACCTAAATAAATTAAACTAAGTCCCCATAACAAAGACAAAGCAAGTAGAAAGGCATGTCCACTTTTAGGCCTAAAATTTATTTATCTCTGTTACTACTGTCCTACATGAGAAGTTTGGGTTTAAAGAATAAAAATTATAAGGCATAAGGAAAGACAAAATAATAATTTTTAAAAAACATACTGCCAAGAGACAAAGCAATCAACTAAGTATGACTCACATATTACATAGGTGTTGAGACTATCTGACAAGAAGTGTAAAATAAATGATTAAATGTTTAAAGGCATTAGTGGGAAGGTAGACATAAGACAAGATCAAATGGGAAAATTCAGGGAGATATCAAAGCTATATGAATGAATTGAATGGAAATGAGAAAAAAGAAAACACAGTAATGTAGATAATACAATATCTTCAGCAGGCTTATTGGTAGACTTACCTCAGACAAGGAAAGAATGAGTCGACTTGTAGAGAGGTCAACACAAACAAAGCCACTAGAAAAACAAAGAAAATAAAATATAGGAGAGCATCCAAGGGCTATAGTACAATATAAAGTAGTCTAATATGTTCATTAATATAGGAAACAAGGGAAAAAGAAAAATTAAATTTCCCTACAACCTACAGTCCAGTGACAAGTCCTTGAAACAGGCGGAGTGACATTCCTTTAGGAAATCAGTTGTCTTTAAGTTAGTATTTCATAGAGGGAAAAAGGCAATCCTAGCCCCACTCCTAGGATCCTGTAAATCTACTTTAACACTTAAAAATTCCTTGGGAAACCTCCTTTATCTATAGCCCCCAATGGTATGTTTTCACATCTGAAGGATCTCATGACTAAGGTTTTATTAGACAGTAGTAAATGACCTTTCCCAACAATAGCTAGCCTCCTCAAGGTCCTGGAAACCTTGCTTCCAAAATTCCTTAGGGACTCATGCTTTTCCCAACTTGAAAGTATATAATGGGCCACTCCTCATGACCCCAGTGCAGCTCTTTCTGCCCGCAGGTTCCATCCCTGTGCTTTAATAAAATTACCTTTTGCACCAAAGACATGTCAAGAATTCTTTCTTGGCCATTAGCTGCAAACTCCAACATATTTCCTACATCTTTCATGATTACAATACTAGAAATGAGAAGACAGAAAAACTGACAGAAGAAACATTTGAAAAAAAAATGGAGAGAAAGAATATTCTAAAAATACAGCCAGATATTAAATCACAGATCCAAGAAGCTGTAAGAGAAGCAAATAAACTAACAGTTTTGTTGTTTTTATTTTTTGTAAGGTTTTATAATTTTGGCAGAAGATATCCCAGTTATAAACCTGCTCTTTTTATGGCAGCCCTACATGCAACTTCTTTAACCTTTGATGCTATGGCTAACAGAATGCAGATTATACTTTCCAGGCCCCCTTGACAACTGGCTTCTTTTAGTTTCTGCCAATAAGAGGCACAGATGCGTGATCAGTTGGCATGAGTATGGGAGAAGCCACTTTCTCATTCTGTGTCTGGCAGCATTTCTAGATGTGTGTATCTGTTAAGAATTTCTATCTTTAACCACAAGACTCAACTTATTCTGTTCTAACAAATGATAATTCACTCCTGCCCCTTCTAGTACTGACCATGTGCCCCTTCCTCAGTCTTTGAAGGCTCTGAAAGCTCCTCTCATTTTAGTTCATCCAGCTGGGTTGCAGGGGCAAATCATTGAAGCTTATTACAATTATTAACATCTGAGTTAATTCATTGATCCCTTTTCTCTCTGTGCATTTCCAATACACACAACTAGTTTTCTTTACTGTGGCTTTAGTTTTCCTGACAGGACAGTAAAGAAGAAAAGATATACGAGGGTACAAGGTACCTCCCCTGCTCTTGTTTGGTCAATGATCTATTGTTAAAACTAAATCCAAGTATATATAATTTTACAAATCTCTGAGCAAGAGGCAGATCCTAAAATTAATTGTATGTTATAATATAAACATAGGCTTCTATTGACAAAAGAATTATTATTCAAAATACCTAATGTACTAAAAACATACTACCATTAATATATGTTTACCAAAAAGCACTCAAGTATCCACATTCCTATCTGAGAAGGACTCCCAAACTCACCATTGGAAAATGCCCTTATGTTAAGCCCTTAGAGACTCACGCTAGGAAATTTAAGGAAACTAATTCTGAGTAAGTCTCTTATTTTTCCAAAGTTTACATGCATATTTGATTTGACTTAACTACACAACTTCAGACATTTATTAAATATATACTCTAATCCTTTTTTATAACAATGAAAGATGATTAAGTGGCTCTTTTCAATGTGAAACAAGTTCTGTTAAGACTTCAAGTTCCAGGTTGCTTCTATTATCATTGTTTTTTTTTAATTCACCTTCTGTAACTCTTTTAGCTTTGGAAGAACCATTCTCCAGACAAGTAATATCAGAAGAGAGTATAATACATACAAAATAAGCTATAAGATCTAGAACTGCTCTTTAAATATAGTGAACACTAGCTATATGTAGCTATTTAAATTTAAATAAGTAATGAACCTTAGGTAAAATTAAAAATGTTATTTCCTGATTAGCACTAGCCAAATTGCAAATGCACAATAGCCACATGTGGCTCATGAATATAATATTGGCTAGCAGAGCTGTAGAACTTTTCTATCAGCTCAGAAATGCTATTAAACAACATTGATTTAGAATATAAGATATTCACAAAGGGAAAGTAAGCACATCCTGTATGCTGTCTGGAATTAATTCTGGGTCATTCCCAATGCTGCTCTTTAATACATTTCAAGGGCATGTCATAGAATTTCTAAAATGAGTTTCCAAGTGACAAAGTAAAAAGAATAAGATCTTCAGGCCAAATGTCCAAAACCCTTAAAATCCAATATTGTATCAAGATTTCTTGAGCATATTGACAAACAGACAAATGGAGTGGTCAGGATTCAGTACCATTTCTCAAGTGGGAAATAATGAATATAATTCAGACAAAAAAAAAAGATTAATGCACATAAGAAATTATTGCCTAGAATATCTGAAATGAATTTCTTTCATTGTGTTAATGAACCAGGAATAAATCATCAAAATCATTTTAATGAAGAAGGAGTAGGACAGCTATTTGTTAAGAAGGTCAACACTCATCTTCAAATATAGTATGTTGATACCATGCCTAAGAAAGAAAATCATACTGAATGGTGCTTAAAAAAGATCAACTCAGCACAAACCAAGAAAAGCTGCTTTCTTTCTCTGGCGATAAGTAACAACATATGGATAGATAGCAATATAAGAAACGGGAAAATGATTAGTCACACCCAAGTTAATAATAGCAGCACCAAGACCACTGTCACTCAAAAAGCCATTTGCACAGTGCCAAGCAAGAGACACTTATTGCCACCCCCAAGAGAGAAGCTCCCCATACCCTACCCCACCACTCCACCCATTGTGGAACATAGGGAAGAACTAAACAATGCTTACCCCCAAGAGGAGTAGTAGTTTGGGTGGGGGAGCAAGATAGCAGAGGAGTAGGAGTCCTTAATTTCATCTGGTTCCAGGGATTAAGCTAGATATTTATCAAACCATACTGAACACCTACAAACTCAACAGGAGATCAAAGAGAAGAAGAGCAGCAATTCTAGGAACAGAAAACAGACCACTTTCTGGAAGGTAGGATGTATGGAGAAGTGAATCCGAGGTAATATATGGAAATAGAGACCACAGGGGGAGGGGTGGATCCTGACAAATGGTAAAGCAGCAGAGTATAAAATCAGAACTTTTAGAAGTCTGCTCCACTGAGAGACATCGCTCTGGAGGCTAAGCAGGTGAAGCCCTTGCAGGGACAGTCTGGTCTCAGGATCTGTGGAGTCACAGAAAGACAAAGGGTGTCTGAGTGTGGCAAAGCTCCCAGATATCAGAACTGGGAAGCCAAGTGTACAGACAGAGCTGAGGAGTGAGCTCTCAGCTGGGGGTTACCTTAAACCATGATCCAAGGTACAGTTGGGCCACTGCTCTTCAAGCAGGGACCCCACAAGTGGCAGATCTGGAGAGATTGCCTCCTTCCTCCTCTGGGAGGAGTGGCATGGGAGCATGCTACAGGAATCTGCTAGGTTTGGAGACTCCAAATGGGGCCATGCGCCAGAGATGGAGGAGCTTAGTCATAGGCCGGGTGAGCAGAGTGCAGCTAGAAGCCAGGGAGACAGGAGGGATTGACGGTTTTTCTTTCAGGGCGTACTGAGGAATGGGAACCTGAGCTCTCCACTCCATTGGGCAGGAGATTGGGAGGCCACCATTTTCATTCCTGCCTTCCAAAACTGTACAGAAAGCATTCAGGGGACAAAAGCTCCTAAGAGTGAACCCAAGCAGATCACTTTGGCCCCTGGCAAGGATGGTACAGTTCTGCCTCTGGCAAAGACATTTGAGAATCACTGCAACAGGCCCTTCCCCCAGAAGATTAACAAGAATATCCAGCCAAGACCAAGTTCACCTATCAGTGAGAACTGTAGAACTCCAGAGCTGGGGGAATGCAAGCCATAGAATTCATGCCTCTTTCCCCATGATTTCTTAGTCTTTCAAGGCTAAATATTTTTAATTTTATTTTTTTCTTATTCTATTTTTTTAAAATTTTTCCTCTTTCCTATTTTAACCTTTTAAACTATTTTATCTTAATACCTTTTTAAAAAACCTTTTTAAACTTTCATTGTTATAGTCATATTCTATCCCTTCATTGTATTTAACCTTATTTTTTGTATACTTTTTTTTTCTTTAAAATTTTGGAATAAAGTTTTTTCTTTCTCTTTTTTTAAAATTTTATTTTAGTTTTTCAGTGTTTCAAGATTCATTGTTTAGGCACTGCACCCAGTGCTCCATGCAATATGTGCCCTCCATAATACCCACCATGAGGGTCACCCATCCCCCCACTCTTCACTCCTCCAAAACCCTTTGTTTGTTTCTCAGAGTCCACAGTCTCTCATGATTCTTCTCTCCCTCTGCTTTACCCAAACTTTTCCTTTCCTTCTAAGGTCCTCATGTTACTCCTTATGTTCCACAAGTAACTGAAAACATATGATAATTGACTCTCTCTGCTTGACATATTTTACTCAGCATATTCTCCTCCAGTCCCATCCATGTTGATAAAAAAGTTGGGTATTCATCTTTTCTGATGGCTGTGTAATGTTCCATTGTGTATATGGACCATATATTCTTTATCCATTTGTCTGTTGAAAGGCATCTTGGCTCTTTCCACAGTTTAGCAACTGTGGCCATTGCTGCTATGAACTTTGGGATACATATGGCCCTTCTTTTCACTACATCTGTATTTTGGGGTAAATACTTCATAGTGCATGCAGGGTCATAAGGAAGCTCTATTTTTAATGTTTTGAGGAATTGCCACACTGTTTTCAAAAGTGGCTGCACCAACTTGCATTCCCACCAGCTGTGGAAGAGGGTTCCCTTTCTTCACATCCTCTCCAACACTTGTTTCCTGTCTTGTTAATTTTGGCCATTCTAACTCATGTAAGGTGTTATCTCAATGTGTGTGTTTTTTTTAAGTTTTTTAATTTTTTAAATTAACATATAATGTATTATTAGCCCTAGGGGTATAGGTCTGTGAATCACCAAGTTTACACACCTCACAGCACTCACCATTTCAGTTTCCAAGATGGCTAATGATGATGAACATTTTTTCATGTGTCTGTTAGCCATTTCTATGTCTTTTGTGGAGAAGTATATGTTCATGTCTTTTGTCCATTTTTTGACATGATTATCTGTTTTTTGGGTGTTGAGTTTGAGGAATTCTCTATAGATCTTGGATATCACCTTTCTGTCTGAAGTCACATTTACAAAAATCACCCATTCTGTCAGTTGCCTCTTTTTTTGTTGACTGTTTCCTTTGCTGTGCAGAACCTTTTGATCTTGATGAAGTCCCAAAAGTTCATTTTTGCTTTTGTTTCCTTCGCCTTTGGAGACATATCTTGAAAGAAGTTGTCGTGGCCAATGTTGAAGACATTACTGCCTATGTTCTTCTATAGGATTTTGATAGATTCCTGTCTCACATTGAGGTCTTTGAGCCATTTTGAGTTTATATTTGTGTATGGTGTGAGAAAATGGTCAAGTTTCATTCTTCTATACATAGCTGTCCAGTTTTCCCAGCAGCATTTATTGAATTCACTGTCTTTTTTCACTGGATATTTTTTCCTGCTTTGTTGAAGACTATTTGACCATAGATTTGAGGGTCCATATCTGGGCTCTCTACTCTTTTCTACTCTACTCTCTACTCTACTCTGTTCCATTGGGCTGTGTATCTGTTTTTGTGCCAGTATCATGCTTCTTGGTGATCACAGCTTTGTAGTAAGCTTGAAGTTAGTCAACATGATGCCCCACCTATGTTTTTCTTTTTCAGCATTTCCTTAGTGATTTGGGGTCTTTTCTGGTACCAAACAGATTTTAAAATTGTTTCTTCCAGCATTTGAAAAATGCTGGTGGGATTTTGACTGGAATGGCATTGAAAGTATAGACTGCTCTGGTCAGTATAGGCATTTTAATAATATTTATTCTTCTGACCCATGAGCATGGAATGCTTTTCCATCTTTTTGTGTCTTCTTCAATTTCTTTCATGAGTGTTCTATAATTCCTAGAGTACATATCCTTTACCTCTTTGGTTAGGTTTATTCCCAGGTATCTTATGGTTCTTGGTGCTATAGTAAATGGAATTAATTCTCTCATTTCCTATTCTATAATTTCATTGTTCGTGTTTAAGAAAATAACTGATTTCTGTGCATTGATTTTGTATACTGCCACATTACTGAATTGCTATGTGAGTTCTAGGAGTTTGGGTGTGAAGTCTTTTGGGTTCTCCATAAAAGTATCATGCCATTTGTGAAGAGAGAAAGTATGACTTCTTCTTTGCCAATTTAAATTCCTTTTAATTGTCTTTGTTGTCTAATTGCTATTGCTAGGATTTCGAGTACTATGTTGAACAACAGTGGTGAGAGTTTGTTTTTTTAACCACATATCATGCAGTCTTCACAAAAGCCCACTGAGTGAAGTATTTACTATAAAATAGTGTAAGAAGTAGAGAGGTTATTTGCCATGCCCAACTTGTGGGGGTTCAGAATCTCCAGACTACAATTTTATTTCTTTTTCAGCTTGTACCAAAGAACCGTTATTTTGTTTTAATTTGTCAAGATAAAAAGTGATACCCACTTTCCTTGGTGGATAAGCCCACATTTTCCTGCCAAATTTAACAATGCCTGATATTTTTCTCTTAAACTATTTTATTCTTAATGTATGAGCCCCAACTCCTACAGTTTTCCTTGGTAGCCAGTTGTAAAGAGGTATATGATATGGAAATGCTTTATTATTTAACAGGAAGTCATCTTACCTTGTAAACAGGAAAAACTATATATATATATATGTACACACACATATATATTTATATAACATAAAAAGGAAAATATTTATATAACATAAAAATATAAATGCAAAACAAAAATATGCATTTTATATATATTGTGTGTGTGCATATATATATATATATATATATATATATTTTTTTTTTTTTTAAACCCCTGAAACCACCTGGGTGGCATGACTATAACTTCAACCTGATTAGGTAAGAGAGTCCAAGCTATTTTCCCCTCCAACATAAATTGGAATGAACATTATATAAGTAAGATGGTGTTGTTTGTAGCTTGAAACTCTCTTTTCAATTTCATTTTATAGATTCTCAAAATACAAGTTGCAAGCGGCCCCTTTTATTGTTGGTCCAAATAATGCTGTTGCCCAGTTATTCACATGCCACCTTAGCTGTGCATATATTTACACTTCACAAATTGCTTTGATTGTGAAAAGTAAGCTTTTCTTTATTTCATTTAAAAAATGTCTTCTCCTAGAAAACAGAACTCTATTGTTGTAGATTTGTTATATTTACTTAGTCTTCAGTCTACTAGTGACACTAGTCAACTCTTTCCTTTGTATATATTATTTTTCATCATGGTTTTGTTTTGCTTTTGATTTTGCTTTTCTCGAATAAATATGCGAATTAACTTTAACTTCACATTTTTTTTTTCTAGTAGGAAATTATGATCAGGGTCCAAAGTGGCAGTATTTGGAGAGATGATTATTGGGACTCAATGAATACTTTTCTGGAAAGAACTTGAAATTAGGAGTAAGATATGTATTACAGTCTACCATTTACTTGCGCTGTGACTCTACAAAAAATCTTAATTTCTGTAAAGCCAAGGATTCCATTATTATATGATGGAGACAGTAATACCAAATCTTGAAGGATTAGTGTAAGATGCAAATGAGTTCATGGAAGTGGAGTGAGGTACATAGAGAAACTTTGTAAATGAGGGTTAATATTTATTATTAGCTGTACCATCATTAACTAATGCTTCTGATGCAGAGCAGAGTGAAAGTCTATAAAGTATCCCCAATGAAATCAAACAGGCATAGAGCTGGACACACGTTGGAGCCAATTAGGCCCTTGCTTTCTAGTCTTTGATATACCTTGCTAATTTCCAACTTCTACAGGCAAGATACAGGGTAGAAAAAACAGATATTAGCTATTTTCCCCTGAATCTCTGTGTTTTTCTCATGGGAATCTCTCCATATTTCTTCAGAATGACTCTGCTTATAATCAATATAACGATTTCATCATGTAACTCACTATTGGGATGGAAATCCCCAGTGGTATGGTATGAGTCAAGAAAGTCAAACATGTTAGCTAATGACAATTATGTCCAATTGTGCTGCCATGCTTTCTATACATTTATGTTCTTAACAAGAAATTGTCAAATTCCAATTTTAGACATATGTGACAACAGCTGTATTTAAATAGCACCCCCTCATTTGATAAACTGAAGTTTTCTTAAAACTAGTATTTTCTTTGTTTTCCCAGTAAACCTATGAGTTATTTAAAGAGAAGAAACACACACACACACACACACACACACACACACACACACACACAACATTATCATCCTATAACACATAGAAGATCTAATGAAGAAAAGAAAAAATCAGTTTGTGAGAATGTGGGTAGGAAAGGCAGTCCTCCACAGCCTAGCCACCCTTGCCTGGCCTCAGAGAGTGTGTCTTGGGTCTAGAATCATTCCCGACATGGAGATAAAGAGCCCCTGTAGTCTATGCCAGGCATTTTGCCTTGTTTGATAATATCTTTCCTTGTTCCAGATTTGATATGTACTCCTTTGTTCTGCCTAACTGTGTGTTATTTGGCACCTGCCTAACCCCAGTGCTATCTCTATTCCTGGTGGGGAATAAATGTGGTTCTTTGCTTGCAGCACAAGAGAGTGTGTTGAGATGATCTCTGTGCATTAGCTGTATGGTGGAGCCCTCCAGCTATGAGGGACCAATGTTTCTTAAAGAGACTAATCTTGTTCTGTTTATTTTCTGGTAAAGCACATGAGTGGTGTCCTTACTAACAACATTTGGACCTGCAAGTCACTGGGCTGACATCTTGGACTACTGCTCCTCTTTTTATTTTTTTCCTTTTTATTAGCATATAATGTATTATTTGCTTCAGGGGTACAGGTCTGTGAATCATCAGTCTTACACAATTCACAGAATTCACCATAGCACATACCCTCCCCAGTGTCTATAACACAGCCACTTATCCCTACCCCCTTAACCCCCAGAAATACTCTGTTTATTTCCTGAGATTAAAAGTCTCTCATTGTTTGTCTCCCTCCATGGTCCCATCTTGTTTCTTTTTTTTTTTTTTTTCATCCCTTCCCCCCACAACACTGTGCCCTGCCTCTCAAAATCCTCATATCAGAGAGAGTATATGATAATTGTCCTTTCTGATGGACTTATTTTGCTCAGCATAATGCCCTCTAGTTCCATCCATGTCATTGCAAATGGCAAGAGGTCACCCTTTTTTTTTAAGAGGTCCCTTTTTGATGGCTGCATAGCATTCCATTGTATCTATAGCCCACATCTTCTTTATTCTTCTGTTGATGGAAATCTTGGTTCTTTCCTTATTTTGGCTATGTTGACATTGTTGCTATAAACATAGGGGTGCACAGGCCCCTTCAGATCACAACATTTGTGTCTTTCGGATAAATACCCAGTATGATTAGTGGGTCATAGGGTAGCTCTATTTTCAACTTTTTGAGGAACCTCCATACTGTTTTCCAGAGTGTCTGCACCAGCTTGCATTCCCACCAACAATGTAGGAGGATTCCCCTTTCTCTGTATCCTCGCCAACCCTCTCATTTCCTGACTGGTTAATTTTAGCCATTCTGACTGGTGTGAGATATTATCTCACTATGATTTGTATTTCCCTGATGCCGAGTAATGTCAAGTACTTACTTGTTCATGTGTCTGTTGGTCATTTGGATGTCTTCCTTGCAGAAATGTCTGTCATTGTCTTCTACCCATTTCTTGATTGGATTCATTGTTCTTTGGGTGTTGAGTTTGCTAAGTTTTTTCATAGAATTTGGATACTAGCCCTTTATCTGATATGTCGTTTGCAAGTATCTTCTCCCATTCTGTCAGTTGTCTTTTGATTTTGTTGACTGTTTCCTTTGTTGTGCAAAAGCTTTCGATCTTGATGAAGTTCCAATAGTTCATTTTTGCCCTTGCTTCGCTTGCCTTTGATGATGTTTCTAGGAAGAAGTTGCTGCCGCTGAAGTTAAACAGGTTGCTGCCTGTGTTGTCCTCAAGGATTTTGATGGATTCCTGTTTCACATTGAGGTCTTTCATCCATTTTGAGTCTATTTTTTGTATGGTTTAAGGAAATGGTCCAGTTTCATTCTTCTGCATGTGGCTGTCCAATTTTTCTAACACTATTTGTTGAAGAGACTGTCTTTTTTCAATTGGACATTCTTTCTTACTTTGTGAAAGATTAGTTGAGCACAGAGTTGAGGGTTCATTTCTGGGTTCTCTATTCTGTTCCATTGATCTATGTGTTTGTTTTTGTGCCGATATCATACTGTCTTGGTGATAACAGCTTTATAATAGAGCTTGAAGTCTGGAATTGCGATGCCTCCAACTTTGGTTTTCTTTTTCTACATTCCTCTGGCTATTCAGGGTCTTTTCTGGTTCCATATAAATTTTAGGATTATTTATTCCATTTCTTTGAAAAAAGGTGATGGTATTTTGATAGGAATTGCATTAAATGTGGAGATTGCTCTAGGTAGCATAGACATTTTCACAATATTTGTTCTTCCTATCCATGAGCATGGAATGTATTTAAATTTCTTTGTGTCTTTCTCAATTTCTTTCATAAGTACTTTATAGTTTTCTGAGTACAGATTCTTTGCCTCTTTGGTTAGGTTTATTCCTAGTTGTCTTATGGTTTTGGGTGCAATTGTAAATGGTATTGACTCCTTAATTTCTGTTTCTTCTGTCTTGCTGTTGGAGTATAGAAATGCAACTGATTTCTGTGCATTGATTTTATACCCTGACACTTTACTGAATTCCTGTATGAATTCTAGCAGTTTTGGAATGGAGTCTTTTGGGTTTTCCATGTAAAGTATCATATCATCTGCAAAGGTGAGTGTTTGACTTCTTCCTTGCTGATTTGGATGCCTTTAATTTCTTTTTGTTGTCTGATTGTTGAGGCTAGGACTTCTAGTACTATGTTGAAAAGCAGTGGTGATAGTGGACAGCCCTGATGTGTTCCTGACCTTAGGGGAAAAGCTCTCAGTTTTTCCCCATTGGGAATGATATTTGCTGTGGGTTTTTCATAAATGGCTTTGGTGATACTGACGTATGTACCCTTTATCCTTATCCCTACACAATGAAGAGTTTTGATCAAGACAGGATGCTGTACTTTGTCAAATGCTTTTTCAGCATCTATTGAGAGTATCATATGGTTCTTTTCTTTATTAGTGTATTGTATCACATTGATTGATTTGCAGATGTTGAACCAAACTTGCAGCCCAGGAGTAAGTTCCACGGTTGTAGTGAATAATCCTTTTAAAGTACTGTTGGATCCTAGGGGCTCAGGGTGGCTCAGTGGACTAAGCTTCTGCCTTCAGCTTAGGTCATGATCTCAGGGTCCTGGGATCAAGTCCCGCGTCAGGCTCTCTGCTCAGCAAGGAGCCTGCTCCCCCCACACCCACCTTTCTGCCTGCCTCTCTGCCCACTTGTGATCTCTCTCTATGTCAAATAAATAAATAAAATATTTTAAAAATGTTTAAAAAAAAGTACTGTTGGATCCTATTGGCTAGTATTTTGGTGAGAATTTTTGCATCTGTATTCATCAAGGATATTGTTCTGTCATTCTCCTTTTTGATGGGATCCTTGTCTGGTATTGGGATCAGGGTAATCCTGGCCTCATAAAATGAGTTTGGAAGTTTGGAAGTTTTCCTTCCGTTTCTATTTTTTGGAACAGTTTCAGGAGAATGGGTATTAAT
>NC_081559.1:99928726-99970066 GCF_022355385.1 Mustela nigripes
AGTGGGCTTTTGTGAAGACTGCATGATATGTGGTTAAAAAAACAAACAAACAAACAAAAAACAAACAAAAGAAACCTGGCAGATTATTAGCTGTTTTGAAGATCATTGTTATTATCTTTGTCAATAATAGGGATGAAGGAACTCATACACAAATAAGTAAATAAATAAATAAATAAATAAATAAATAGGATTCATCAAATTAATGACATTTTTGCTTAAAAGAACTGCATTGACAAAAAAAAAAAAAAAACAGATAACAGCACCAGATTACACTCTTAAAAAATTTGTACAGAAGATAAATCCTACGTTAAGTGTTCTTAACACACACACACATAAGAACTCATACAATTCACCTACCAAAGACCCAAGGAAAACACTTAGAATCCAAAAAAGGTAAGGTTCTTTACCTTGCTGCAACAAGGAAGAGAGAAATAGTGTGGAGAGTACATCCAGAGAAACCCTGGGGCATTCTGATGAGAGCAAGTTAGTATAGACTGAATGATTTTTGTTATAATAACAATATTATTGAGATACCATTCACACACCATAAATTTGACACCACCCCCCCCCCCCCCCCCCCCAAAAACCCAAAACCCCGGAGAAAAAAAAAAAAGAATCTAATCCAGGGGGCGCTTGGGTGGCTCAGTGAGTTAAAGCCTCTGCCTTTGGCTCAGGTCATGATCCTAGGCTCCTGGGATGGAGCCCTGCATTGGGCTCTCTGCTCTGTAGGGAGCCTGTTTCCTAGTCTCTCCCTGCCTGCCTCTCTGCCTACTTGTGATCTCTGTCAGTCAAATTAAAAAAAAAAAAAAAAAAGAAAAGAATCTAATTCAGTGCATTTTAGTATATTCAACAAGTTGTGTGATCATTATTATCTGATTTCGGATCATCTTCATTAATCTAAAATTAAACACTATCACCAGCAGTAGTCAGTCCCCACATTCCACTACATCTAAACTCTGGCAACCACAAAATTGCCTCTGTCTCTGTGGATCTGCCTATCCTGTTCCTTTCTTACAAATGGGATCTTGCAGTTTGTGGATCTTTTAATTTTTATTTATTTATTTTTTTTGTAACTAGCTCCTTTCATTTAATAGGAGTTTCAAGGTCCATATATGCTATAACATGTCTCAGTACTTCATTCCATTTTACTGTAATATCTTATTGAATGGATAATTTGTTTTTCCACTTACCAGTTGATGATAATTTTTTTTTCTGCTTTTTAGCTATTACAAACAATGTTGCTATGAACATTCATGTATAGATTTTTGTGTGAACATATGTTTTTAATTCTCTTGAGTAAAGATCTAAGTATAGAATTGCTGGCTGTTAAACTAACTCTAACATTTTGACAATTTGTCAATCTGTTTTTCATCCACAATGACTGCCTCATTTTACAATCCCACCAGTAATGTAAGAGGATTCTAATTTCTCCACCTACTTAAAACACTTGCTTATTATCTGTTTGTTTTTTGTCATCCTATTCTGTGTGAAATACGATCTCATTGTGGCTTTGATTTACATTCTGCTTATGACTAGTCATTTTGAAACCGTTTTCACGTGTTTAGCGGCCATTTGTACATTTTTCCATGGAGTAATACCTATTCACAACTTTTGTCCATATGCTACTGGATTTTTTATCTTTGTATTACTTAGTTTTTAGAGTCTTTATATATTCCAGATACCAGTCTATTACTAGATGCATGATTTGCAATATTTTTTCTATTCCACAAAGTTTTTTGTTTGTTTTTACAGTTTTATTGAGCATACACCAACATACCATCACCACAATCAAAATAATAAAAACATATCTACCATCTCCAGAAATTTTCTTATGCCCCTTTGGGAAGATGTGCTTATGTGTGTGTGTGTTAAGAACACTTAACGTAGGATTTATCTTCTGTACAAATTTTTAAGAGTGCAATCTGGTGCTGTTATCTGTTTTTTTTTTTTTTTTGTCAATGCAGTTCTTTTAAGCAAAAATGTCATTAATTTGATGAATCCTATTTATTTATTTATTTATTTATTTATTTATTTATTATTTGTGTTGTATCTAAAAAGGCATTTCTTAATCCAGAGTCATGAAGATTGCTCCTATGATTTCTTCTGCCACATTGTGGAACTCACTAGTTGTAATAGTTTCTCCCAAGTTCACATGTGTGCATGCACACGTATGTGTGTGTGTGTGTGTGTGTGTGTGTGTGTGTGTAACTCAGCATTTTCTGTACACAAGGTAATGTTTTTTGAGAATAGGGATAATTTCATGACTTCCAATATGGGTGCCTCTTATTTAATTTTCTTGCCGAATAGCTCAGTCTGGAACCTCCAATATAGTGCTGGATAAAGGGGGTGAGTGTGAACATCTTCTCTTTCCAAACATAGGAGAAATGCTTTCAGCCTTTCATCATTAAATAATGTTAGTTGTGGATTTTTCATAGGTGCTCGTGTCTTCTAGTTCTAGTTTGTTTGGTGTTTTTATCAGGAAAAGATGTTGGATTTTCTCAGATTTTTTTTTTTTTTCTGAATCTGTTGAGATTATCATATGGATTTTGTCCTTAATTCTATTACTGTGGTATATTACACAGGTTAATTTTTGTATATTGAACTAATCTTGCATTCCTAGGAAAGGCTCCCTGGTTGTGGTATATAAATCATTTTACATATTGCTGGATTACGTTTGCTAGTATTTTTGCTGAGGAATTTGCTTTTATAGTCATAAGAGATAATTGGTCACTAGTTTCCTTCACTTGTGGTACTATTGCTTGTTTTGGTAACAGGGTAATACTGCCATCATAAAACTGGAAAATAATTTATCCTTTTCCATTTTTGGAAGAATTTGTGAAGTATTAGTGTTATTTTTTAATCAAACATTTGGTAGAATTCACCAGTGAAGTCACATGGCCCCAGACTCATCTTTTTGAAAACAAATAATTTGTTAAAATTCAATCTATTTATTTGTTACAAGTCTACCTTATTTAATTTTTATATGCAATTGCTCATAGTATTTTCTTATAGATTTTTTTGTTTAAGTTTCTGTAAGGTCATTAATAATGTCTACCATTTCATTCATGATTTGAATCTCTTCTACATTTTTTGGGGGGAGTTAGTCTAGTTAAAGATTTTTCAGTTTTGTTTGTTTGTTTGTTTGTTTTGTGAAGAACCAACTTTTGGTATTATTGATTTCTATCTATGCAGTTACTTCGGCTGTGCTCTTTATTTCTTCATGTGGATTAGAATTATTATCCAGTATTCTTTCATTTTAGCTTAAAGGACCCCAGTTTGTATTTCTTGTAGAACAGGTCTGCTAGTAAAAAATTTTCTCAGATTTTGTTTACCTGGAAATCTCCTATTTATGCCATAATTTTAGAAGGATAGTTTTGTTAGATTACAATTCCCAGCCAACAATCTTTTATTCATTGAGTTCTTTGACTATATCATCCCACTGCCTCCTGCCCTCCATGATTTATATTTATTTCTTTATATATGTAATATATACAATTATATATTATAATAACATACAATATATTATCATATTAGTTACATAATAATATATTGTATATGCATATATAATTACATTAATTATACAATATATATTACATATATAATACCAGTATATATTTATAATATGTATGTATTTTTTTTTACATAAGATGCAAAAACTTACCACTTCTTAAAACTCTTCACAAGAGTAGTAGTAAACAGTAGGAACACATGATTTCTCAAGAAACGGAGTTGCCAATCTTAGTGAATATTCCATGTGTAATGTCTCTTATTTAGTGGAATAGTCTTCCTTTGAGGGCCGATTTGATGTTGGTGGAGGATGAGGAAACTTTGCTCTCTTAAAGGTGAGGTCAACTTTTACTCTGGATTAATGTATAAAACTACATTCCTCATAAGCTTACAAGGAATGGGTTATGGATTCCTGAGGTTATAGTTAGTGGCTGCTCTGTTCTTTAATGAAGAGTGTTATGCAGTGAGGTGCTACTGCCCTGTAGTGCTAAGGAAACCCCAAATTATCTCATTAAAAAAAACCAGGACTCAATATTGAGATTTTCTAGATTTGTTCTATCATTTATTGAGCACATGCTATGGGTCAATTATAATACTAGCCATTTAGCATATGTCATCTTATTTAATCATTGCTATACCTCAATGCAGCAAACTTTGAAATCCCAGTGTTATACAAAATAACTTATAAAGAGTTTAAGTAAGTTTTGTTGTTGTTGTTTAATTAATCTAACACTGCAGGAAGCACAACTCCATTTTGGACTTCTAAGTCTCAAGAACTGTAAGAGAATTCATTTCTATTGTGTTAAAAAAAAAAAGAACACTATAAGAATAACAGCCAAATAAATAAAAAGAAATTAAAAAATAATCTAGAAAGTAAAAGAGCTATGACTCAAAATGAATTCTGATTCCAAATTGTTTCTATCAAAACAATGTGGCAATTTCTACCAAGAGCCACAGTCTATTGCAACTGTAGAAAGAACAGTCAGCTCACCTGGGATAAAGTAACAAATTCAGAGGCTTTGTCACACTGGCTGACCTGACATCTGAATTGTTTCTGATTATGAGATGGAGACTCAAGGACTAAAATGAGTGAGCATATAATGTGAGAATAGTAACAAAGGCCAAAGTAGAAAAAGTGTAACTTTCTGGTTGAAGGGGTAAAACATAAGACTCAGGCACTGTAGATAAGGTGGTGGCTAGTGGCAAAGATGATGAAGCAGAGGGCAACGGATTAAAAGTGAGAAAATCCAAGGTTAATTAAGATTCACAAACATCTCTGAAGAAGCTTTGTGTTCACTGCACATATGCTGTGATTGTGGATTGCTGAGTGGAAAAGGCAGATTTAGAAGAATACAATTCGTAAGTAAATGAACATTGAGAAAAATTGTCCTCCAGATTCAATTAATTAAATGGGCTTAGGTTATCATGCATATGAAATTTTTATTCCAAAATTAGCATGCCTATTTGAAGAGCTAGAGAGGGAACCATTTCATAGATTCCTTTTGCAAAGTGGTTATATTTTCTGAACTAACCAAATTCTCTGTCTCTCTCTGAGTAATCTAAGAAAATTTGATTTATTAATTTATTTAAATTTTTTAGTGCAAGATAAATGAGTTTCCTGAAATGAGCAACTTAAACTTATTTTTTAAACTGAGAGGATTTCTTGAAAACATTGTGACATATAGCCCTTGGAAATTGTAGACAAAACATTCCTGAAATTTGATACCACATGCTACTTCCTTGATAAGCAACATGATTCAACAATCCACTCTTATGTTAGCAGAAGATTTGTACCAGTGAATTTTAAAAATTCATTGCAAATTTTTACCAGTGAAAAATACTAAAACATGGAGTGGTTTTCATCAGTCATCACAGTGAGTTTAAGTTTATTTTCTCAGAGGGAAGCTGTGCATGTTCTGAAGGACTGATGAAGTTGGGAAGACTGAAATGACTAGAACAGACATTTGACCCCACACCCAATACATCCTAAATCATCACTTCTGTTTGGGAGTTACCTTTTCAAATGCCCAGGTTAACATCTAGACATCTTCACATTAAGAGGAATTTGAAGGTTGGCATGGCAACAGAGTGAAATGTATAGGACACAAAGCTGACTCAGCAAAACACAGATCTGAAATTATTCTGACCAGGAGAGGTTACTGAAAGGTGTCTTCCATGGTGGTTTCTTTCTATACCGGACCATTTTTTAAACTTATGGGCCTCAGTGTATATATTCTTTGGGTTTATTTTAAGAGTACTGTTTGATAGTTTTAAGTTATTTTTGTGTCCAAGTAGTACAGACATTTATGTATTTGGTAAATACTTAGTTAAAACTATTTCTTGTCATGATGTAGAACAGTTAAAAAGGGTCCATTTGAGGTTATGTGACTAGGGTAGAAAAAATGTAAAATGAATAAAAATGGCTTGCCTCTCTTATCTAGGGACAGAACAAGCATCCGCCCATGTGGAATAATTTGAAAATTGATAAATGGGTTTCTCCAGTCCTCTTCTGTTCACTATGGTGACTACAATTCTAAGCATTCAGAATCATGGACTCAGAGAATTGTGTATTTTCAGTGACCTTCGATGTCCATTAATCCACCTCTGTCATTTTAACAATGAAAAAACAGAGACCCAGAAATGTGAAGTAAATTTGTGTAGGTCATATAGCCAATCTTTAGCACAACTAAGCCATCGATTAAGTATTACCAACTCCCATTATTATATTCTGTAAGTATGTAGCAGTGAAGCAGTTATTTGCTAAAATGTGATCTGTTATACTTATTTTCCTTCAAAATGATCAATATCACTAACACTATTCTCTGCTCCTTGTTGCCATCCCTTTGTTACAATTTAATTTGATATAAGTGCATCCTTCTTGTGCCTCAAGATCTCACTGAACTTCATCTTGGCTTACTCTATACTCTGTTAAACAATTCAGCAGATCATCTCTGTATGTGTGGTGATGTCTCTCCTTTGTTATTTACCAAACATTGCCAGATGACATTTCTTAAACTGTTATCTTACAATGTTGTTTACCTGAACTTAGAAATTGGCCTTGGTGTCACAATATTGTAAAATATAAGGACTTAGATTCTGCGTTCATTATCTTTTTATAGTAGCATGCTAAACATGAGAAAATGGATATGTAGAGATACGTAGTTACTATGGTTGCAATATTGAGATTGGATTGAGAAGGAGCAAATGTAGATGTAAAGAAGAGCAAATAGACAGTTTAATTTATCCATTTGTCGATATATTTTATATCAACTGCTGAAACATCTAATATGAATTAATATAAATTCTGGGCTGATTAAAGAATTAAATGCAAATGAAAGCCTAAGAGCACAAATAAAACTGTATTCAACCAAAAGAAGTCTTGCTAAGTATAAATGCATCAGAACACAGAATAAAGGAGATTCCTGGTAGATCTAAGCACCTTTTTAAAAAAAATTAATAAAATGTGTTAAATATTACCATAAATAACTTAATTGGGATCAATATTTGACACATTTAAAATGCAACACGCTAATATCTCTAGTGGACAGAAAACCTTAAAAATGTACAATAAAAAACTAAATATCACAAGAGAAAAGTGGTCAAAAAATATAAACAAAAAGAATTCATATAATTTTAAAAAGATGGTTAATTAATATGGTAAGACATTCAGTCTTGCATGTATTAAAAATCACATTAATATACCAAAATGTTACTAGTGGGAATAAATTATTACAAATTTCATGAGAGTTGATTTGGCAGAATATTATCAAAAACCTTCAAAATGTTTATACTTCTCTGTCTAGCAATTGTACTTCTATGAATTTCTCCTGAAGAAATAATTAGAAATGTGCACAAAGATTTTAGGACAGTGATATTTATATCAGTATTCTTAGTCACATTATAAAAATATGAAAACTCATTGTTACAAGACCGATTAAATAAATAAGTATGTCTGTGTGATTAAATTTTATGTATCATACTCTTTTTTTCTGAGGAAAATATTTAATTATATGGAAGAAGTAGGATGACATAAATTTGATTAAATATATTGATTTACAAAATCATAGAGATTATTATCCCAACCGAGTATATGTGTGTACATTGCTAGAAACAGTATATTATATATATATTATTTTATATTATTCTGTATACTTCTCCCATCTTCTAAACCCATTAAAATTAATGTCTTACTTCAATTATGAGGACTGGTGATCATAAAAATTTGTAAAATTGATAAATAAAAGTAAGTTCCATTCTTAAAAACTCAGTTCTGTGTTAAGAAAATCAGTTTTATTGTTTGCATTTTAACTGAGTTTTTATGTTAGTTCTATCTTAAATGAATTTTGTAGCTTAAGAGGCTAATAGAAAAAAACACAATTGGATGGTCTTAAGAGATAAATTCTTTTTTCCCACTCCTCAATCTAGACTCCATGAAAACCACTTTGGTTTGAATAAATTCTTTAATTATGCAATAACACAATGTATTTTGTCACTATTTAACAACATTTCATATACCTTAATGATCTGCATTAGAATTTATATTTACCATACCCTCATCACTTACTCATGTGTGAACCATTTCTTAAGTTGAGTTACTTTCTTGTGTGGATAGTAACTCCACATGTTGCTGAACTTCTGCTAGGTTGTCACTAAGAGAACCATTTCTCATCAAATTTTAGGAACAGTTTACTAGTTAGATACCACCCCTGTGTCTAACCCATTAATTTATGTTCCACCTGGAACAAGGATAAGTCTGAGACACAAGGAAAACTGAACTTTCTGGATATTGTCAAATAGATTAAACATGTGGAAATGTTCCTTTAAAGTAATAAATTTCAATCTCATCTATGAAAGACAATGTATACTAGACAAAATGTAAGGACGTCAAGTTAAATATTTTTCTCTACTTGCCATTTAGTAGCTACATAACCTTAAGTAACTTAATTAAACTTTCTGGATCTTAATAGGATCATCCATGAAGTAGGGATAATAATACCTCCCTCAATGGGCTGTTATGAAGATTAAATCTTGTGTCTGATAGCCATTTGTATGTCTTCATTGGAGAAGTGTCTGTTCATATCATCTGCCCATTTTTTTTATATGATTGTCTGTTCTGTATGTGTTGAGTTTGAGGAGTTCTTTACAGATCCTGGATATCAACCTTTTGTCTGTACTGTCATTTGCAAATATCTTCTCCCATTCCGTGGGTTGCCTCTTTGTTTTGTTAACTGTTTCCTTGGCAGTGCAGAAGCTTATGATCTTGATGAAGTCCCAAAAGTTCATTTTCACTTTTGTTTCCTTTGCCTTTGGAGACATATCTTGAAAGAAGTTGCTGTGGATGATATCAAAAAGATTACTGCCTATGTTCTCCTCTACGATTCTGATGGATTCCTGTCTCGTGCTGAGGTCTTTTATCCATTTTGAGTTTATCTTTGTGTACGGTGTAAGAGAATGGTCGAGTTTCATTCTTCTACATATAGCTGTCCAGTTTTCCCAGCACCATTTATTAAAGAGACTGTCTTTTTCCCACTGTATATTTTTTCCTGCTGTGTCGAAGATTATTTGACCATAAAGCTGAGGGTCCATATCTGGGCTCTCTACTCTGTTCCACTGGTCTATGTGTCTGTTTTTATGCCAGTACCATGCTGTCTTGGTGATCACAGCTTTGTAGTAAAGCTTGAAATCAGGTAACGTGATGCCCCCAGTTTTATTTTTGTTTTTCAACATTTCCTTAGCAATTTGGGGTCTCTTCTGATTCCATACAGATTTTAGGATTATTTGCTCCAGCTCTTTGAAAAATACTGGTGGAATTTTGATATGAATAGCATTAAAAGTATAGATTGCTCTAGGCAGTATAGACATTTTAACAATGTTTGTTCTTCTGGTCCAAGAGCATGGAATGGTCTTCCATCTTTTTGTATCTTCTTCAATTTCTTTCATGAGTGTTCTGTAGTTCCTTGAGTACAGATCCTTTACCTCTTTGGTTAGGTTTATTCCCAGGTATCTTATGGTTCTTGCTGCTATAGTAAATGGAATCGATTCTCTAATTTCTCTTTCTGTACTTTCATTGTTAGTGTATAAGAAAGCCACTGATTTCTGTACATTGATTTTGTATCCTGCCACATTACTGAATTGTTGTATGAGTTCTAGTAGTTTAGGTGTGTCATCACTAGCCATCAGGGAGATTCAAGTTAAAACCACATTGAAATACCACCTTACACCTGTTAGAATGGCCCAAATTAGCAAGACAGGAAACAACAAGTGTTGGAGAGGATGTGGAGAAAGAGGAACCCTCTTACACTGTTGGTGGGAATGCAGGTTGGTGCAGCCTCTTTGGAGAACAGTGTGGAGATTCCTCAAGAAATTAAAAATAGAGCTTCCCTATAATCCTGCAATTGCACTCCTGGGTATTTACCCCAAAGATACAGATGTAGTGAAAAGAAGGGCCATCTGTATCCCAATGTTTATAACAGCAATGGCCACGGTCACCAAACTGTGGAAAGAACCAAGATGCCCTTCAACGGACAAATGGATAAGGAAGATGTGGTCCATATACACTATGGAGTATTAGGCCTCCATCAGAAAGGATGAATACCCAACTTTTGTAGCAACATGGACGGGACTGGAAGAGATTATGCTGGGTGAAATAAGTCAAGCAGAGACAGTCAATTATCATATGGTTTCACTTATTTGTGGAGCATAACAAATAACATGGAGGACATGGGGAGTTAGAGAGGAGAAGGGAGTTGAGGGAAATTGGAAGGGGAGGTGAACCATGAGAGACTATGGACTCTGAAAAAGAACCTGAGGGTTTTGAAGGGGCGGGGGGGGGGGGGGGCTGGGGTAACCAGGTGGTGGGCTAGGGAGGGCACGGATTGCATGGAGCACTGGGAGTGGTGCAAAAACAATGAATACTGTTATGCTGAAAAGAAATAAGAAAAAATTTTTTAAAAGATTAATTCTTGTAAAAGCTGTAAAGTGTCTAACTAGGTATCTGCCACAGTGCACCTTCATCATTCTGAATTCTTAAACTAGTTATACTTGTGTAATTATATTGGGAGTAAAAATAATCAAAACATGTGCAAATAATTGAAATTTTGTTTTTGGAATATTTGAGTACTTGATATTTAGATGAATATCAATACTACATTATACTGTGTGTTACATAGATATTTCCAATTGGTTATGAGTTTCATCATTTGTTTTTTGGGGGGGGGGAAAGTGAGCATTGAAAAATGTGTGCTGAAGGAAGCCAGATATTAGATGAACAGGACTCTTGGGGAAATTTCACAAAACGGTGTCACATTCTGACAGGGAAAAACACATTCCCCTGTAGTTTCCATGGGTATGTCAGACAATCTTATACACTGCATCAGTATATTTCTTATCTCTCCGTGCCATTTTTAATCATGTGAAATCTACAATGTTGAGTTGTACTTTAGATCACAAAGTACAGAATAGAAAATATAAAATGCAGACAACCCAGAAAGAGCAGAATCAAAGTCATCTGTAGTGAGACTTGTCTTTTTTATAGGTTTCTGCAAATCGTGCTGTAAATTTTCCCAGTAACTAGTCACTGGAGTCATATTTCCAAGTAGTATTTATGGAGAGAAAGGTAATGCATGGCAGTTAGAGCATACATGAAGGAAAACTATTTTGTTATCACCCCATAATAGAGAGAACTATGAGGTAATCAAATTGGTAGTACATTTGAGGGGTAATAGCATGCAAGAGTGTTAGAACTTCAGGCAGAATATCAGTATGCCATGATTTGTTTTACAGTGGAGAAAGTATGATAAGGTCATACAGAAAGATAGCTAATTTGCCACAGCAATGGGGATTTTCAGTTGATGAGTGAATGAATGGAAGGAAGGTGATATAGGATCAAATCAAAAAAGATTATATTGTATTTCCATGTGATTTGCCCATACCAAGAAACTTTATCCCTCTCAAGTGCCTGATGCAAAAGTTACACTTCAGAGCCAGACACAAAAGAAAAACTGTGGCCTGAATAAAATTTTAGCTTTTCAGAAAAATGCCAAGATGCATCTTACCATAAGGGGAAGTTAGAAGATATTTCACATTTCAAAATATGGGTAGTAGATAGATCCACCAAAAAATTATTATCTGTGGGCTTGGTAATCTGTTAAGTAACTGGAGTGTTGTGTTGTAATTGGAACCACATCGATGACGCCACTTGACACATAGTTACAATTCTTACGGTGCATTCTGTAGCACATCTCCTGCCTACAAAGACATTAACCTAACACTACTATATAGTGTGCCATCCCTTTACCTTTTTCCTACACTGTTCTACTGCTTGGTAAACATTTATCATTCTTCAAGACCCAGTTCATGTGCCATCTTCTCTTCCATGAAGACTTCCACTGACATCTGCAAGATGGATTAATCACCTTTCCTATGTCTCTATAACACCCACCCACACATGTCACTGTCTAGCTCTCCAGTTTTCCTGTGACTCTTCAAGAACCAGAATGACCATATTCATCAGTGCCAGCTCAATGCCTACATACTCTTTGACAAATACTGTGTTAACAGTTAAAAGCTAGTTAGTAATAAAAATTATTGTAAGTTTTAAATGGGCTATCAAATTATTAAGTGGGTGGAATTTCAAAAATCTGAGTTAGAATGATAGAGCTCCTCCAAACTCTGGTCAGGCTCTAGGCATTACTCTGACATCCACCCTTTCTTTCTAGCCACCCTGGGAGGGAGTTCTGGATCCAAGCCCTCTGCATGTTCTAGTCATCTTTGAGAAGCTGTAGGTGATGATGAGTATGTCAGAGGACAGGAGGAGTAGAAGGGATGGTCTGGGAAAGAGAAAAAAGACAAATGGGTGGGAGGAAGGTGACAAGAAGAACAAACTTTGGAATGAGACATAAGTCCATCAAAGTCTACAATACTATTTCAGGTAAATCTAAATTAAACATAGCCAGATCCTATTAAAATGTTAGAATATACACTCTAGGAGATAAGCAGAAGCAATAGAAATAAATAATTGCTATTTTTAGTAAGAGGATGATGTGGTATGTGCTAAATCTTGCTTATTCTTTCAGGAAATGCCTCCTGGTTTTTTCTGTAATACCAACATAATGACTGATGGCTTATGTCCTTTCTTCTCAAGAAGATCTGGTAAGTGGTAGAAAGTCCCTGAGATTTGGAGTCACGTGAGAGGTTATTTTTAGCTCAAATATCAAAATGGTTTTAGGAAATTTCCCTATTTTTTCTCATCCTCACCAGAAAAACCTTCACATTCAGAAATTAATATCTAGCCCTCAGAGCCATGTAAGGATTCATTGAGATCTTAAGAGAAAGTAGCTGCCACAATGCTGGCTTGTGTCCCAGACTCAACATTTCTGGCTTCCTCACTCCCCTCTTTCCTTTCTTTTTTTT
The DNA here is from genome assembly GCF_022355385.1 of Mustela nigripes. Taxonomy (NCBI): domain Eukaryota; kingdom Metazoa; phylum Chordata; class Mammalia; order Carnivora; family Mustelidae; genus Mustela; species Mustela nigripes. The sequence continues at coordinate 99,941,645 of NC_081559.1, forward strand.
TTTTTTTTTTCACTTTTTCTATTGAAATATGTGTGTATGTATGTATGTATGTATGTACATATGTATGTATTTTACTAGCCTGATATCTGAACATGATTTGGGAAAATGAATGAGTAAATATGTTGTCTAAAACTTTCTAAAACAAACTTGTTTGGGTTATATTATGAGAAAAAATTTTGGCACCTCATGAAATGAAGGTGGGCCTACAGAAGGATTTCAGTAAATATGTGTAATTGGTTTAAACAAAACATCAGACATTTGAGACAAATAGAATATGTGCTTATTGTTACTCAGACGACTTCTGTGTTGTTGGTTCCTAAGCAGTCTTTTATCAACCATTTTAGTATTTACATATGTTGTTCATACATTTCACTTGGAAGCCTCAAGTTTTAAGGAAGTCTTTTAAACATTTCCAAGACTAAATATATAGCAATCTCCTCAAAAGAGTGCTACTTCTAAGTTCTACACAGAAGCATTACAAATTATTCCTCGCCCCCAGGTTTGACATGGTGCCACCATCTTTGTCTCCTTTCTCTCTTTTCCCCAGTTCTAATTCCATTCCTCTCCTTACTTACTTCCTCTGTTTCACCTTTTCTTCTCCAATCAATGACGATTATTAGCTTCAGCTGTAGGCACTTTTTTTTTTTCAAACATTTCTTCATTTGCATCAGGTGTCAAATATTTACTGATATGCCAGATGCTGTTCTTGCAATTGAGGAAACAACAAAGAATACAATAGGCATGATCCCTGCAGTCACGGAATTATACTAGGAGATTAGACTGTGGTAGAAGAAGGACATAAGATAAAGCCAGATGCTGATATATGCCATCAGAAAATGGGATAGAGAGTGGTTGAGGATGGAGAGAGTGAAGATGTATTGCATAGACAGAACAGAAAAAGTCTTCAAGGACATGAGTTTAGAACTGAGACTTGAAAAGATTAGGCCAGGAAGAAACCATTTGTCTGGATGAGATTGGAAGTAAGGGATTTGTCCTTCTGGTTCTTTCTAATTGCTATAACCCCAGGCTGCCTGGAAATCCTGCTTCCCTTCACTCTTCATGACTAATGGTCACAGCCCTGCCACCACTACTAACTCCAGATTTTTGAACTATCTCTTGTGGTTTCCCCACTCTGTATCCATAGCTTTAAAGTTACTCACTTTATACATAAAAACTCCTCAAATTATCTTAATTTGAGCATACCATCTGTTACCTGCTAGTTTCCTTATTGATACAGTGATTTGTACTAAAATGGCCTCAGGAAAGAGGCTCTCAAAATTGGATTCTGGTGTTGTGTTAGTCATATATTTCTGGGATGCAGGGTAACATCTTGCTGAGTGAGGGAGGAAGTAATGAGACTTAGGTAAGACACAAGTAACCTATGGCATTGTGGTTACTGAAATCACTGGTGGTGGCATGGATAGAATTTAGATGGAGGGCAAAGCCCTGGGAATTCAAAGATCTGAGTCACTTGGTTGCTACCAGGACAGGACAGTAGTGATTATCATACCACCTGAATTCTCCTACTATACATTAAGAATGTACATAGGAGAAAAGAATATAAGAACCAGGAATACAAATTAAGAATGCATGTGGGAAAACACAAGGCCACTGTAGCAATTTCAAATAATTTTCTGTAATGGCAGGACACATATGGCTGAGGCCCAGGCCCTAAATATGTTTGGAAGAGATACAGAGTTGCAGTGCTATTTGAATCCTCAATCACACCATGTTACTCATACTAAGGTGAGAATACCAGTGACAAAGAAATGGAATATTGGTCTATAGAATAAGAACATTTAGACATTTATGGATACGGATGAAACTTCATGTTTCAAATTATCTCCTCCTATGAAGGCAGTCCTCCTCAGCCTAAAAATCTTTAACTGACACATAAGCTATCACTGGCAGAAGCCTAGGAAATTGGTGAAATTGGTGGTGGAAAAGACCACTCTTATTTTCAGCATAAGCTCTCAGCTAGAGAGAGAGGACTGAGAGCAGCTATATTTGCCAAGACTGAATTGTGTTCTTTCTCCATTATTTCCCTCTATGTGAAAGACTCAGGTTGTATCAAACATTTTAGGTTTTGTGTGAGTGTGACTGAAGTGCCATTATCTAATGATGATGGGACTTTATACATCCCCTGTGTTAGGATCACGGGTTTTTACCCTTGTGATACAGGACAAAGTGAGAGTTGAGATATAATAGATGTACACTGTGCCAGTAATCTTCCATTTGTCTCTCCAGATCCACTCTCTACCCATCTTTACTCTCCTCATTGCCTTGCAAGGCTGACCTATATAGACTATATCCGTGGTCCCTGTGCAGCTTGACTTTCAGTTTTGTTTGGCCAGTAGGGATACCGGGCAAGAGATTAGAGGGATGAAATTGAGGTCAGAATGCTTGTTCTTTTTTTAGGAAGGTGCCATTAACTGGTTGTGTTGATTGACACTGACTACTCTTTTTCAATGTAGATACTATATACTGTATATAGCTCTCTCTCCTTACCTCCAGCAACTACTCATTTTTTTGGGCCAAGGGACAGTGACAGCTCTGCTCCTGCTTCCAGTGTTATGGTTTCTCTATTTCCACTACCCTGTTGTCTGTTGTCCACCCACACATTTGTAGTTAATTCCTTTTAAATAAACCCTCCACAATTGTATTAATTTAACTGTGTCCTCTATTTCCTGTTAAGACCCTGACTAATGGAGCTGTATTATGTACTACATGATGTTGAGACTTAAACAAATGATAAGACTAATGGGCTGGGAGTTCTATTTGTAACATTTCTGGTAACATTTTTGGCTTGTAACAGCTTCAACCTCTCGGTTAATAGTGTACCACTGAAAATAAACTGGGTCTTGGCAATCCCTGCAATTAAATCTTACCATTCAATTCTTTATCTCCCAGGAAATAAAAGTGTCCTTTCAATTATAATGAGATGGAAGTTAAGAAAAGTAGAGGATAATAAAGACAAGAGGTAATGGCAGAGTCATAGAAGTTGAAGTTGCACTTGCAAAGGTATTACAGTAGACAGGGCAGTAGAATGATGGAATAAAGTATTATATATGAGTAATGATTGTGTTGGGCTGTAACTTCCCAAGGAAAAGAAGTGGGAATAAAGTGATAGTGTATGTAATTATTGTCATGCCCCCCACCCCATCTTGGGAGTTTTGGTTAGTTGATCTGGCATGGATATACATATAAAGATTGTTCACCATAATTCTGTTAATATACAGAGATACCTATTATTTCTGTAATTATTGTATAGAGATTGTCCAGGATTAAATAATCCAAAACACAACAAATGTGGTTTTGTTCCCAGCAATGATGGACTTGTTTTAGATCATCTTTCCATCTGAAAGTAATATATACTTATACTTTGAAAGTAAGTATATAGGTAACAAAAACAAAATGTATTTATTTTATTTATTTATTATTTGTGTTTATTTATTAAATTTCCATGGCAATCTACCAAGGTGGTAAGTGAGGACTTCTGGTTCTGAGGGCCAAGAGTCCAGACAACTGAGCTTGGTATTTGGAATCTCTCAATTGGAAAGGAGTGGCTGAGATACTAGAAGCTATGAAGAGATTTCAGGAGAATCACTGGGCTGGAAGAACAAAAGCTGGATTCAGGAAAGGAAGGAAGAATGGCTTCCTTCACAAAGGAAGCATGGCCCTAGGAGATACTAGGAAATTCCACTAGGAAATAATTAGAATTTCAGTGGGGACTCCACTCTAACAGACTGTTTCCCAAGAGTATATAGTGAAGCAGAAACTGACAAGCCCTTCAAAGGAACTGGGATCCAACTCTCAAACACTCCAGTTCTTGATTAGATCAAGATTGATACAATCATAGAACAGCTGATAGTATTTTAAATACATAGGTACAGATTCATATATGTAGGAACAAATGATTTATGAAAATAATGGCCCTGGAATGCAATGGATAAAGCATGACATTTTAAAATAAATGATGATGGGTTCATTGAATACCCACATGAGAAAAAAGAAATTGACTCCTAAGTATACCATGCCCTAAGATTAATTCCAGAAAGAGTGCAAGTCTAAATGTGAAAAATAAAGCAAGAACATTTCTACAAGATAATTTAGAAAAATGTCTTTATAGCTTTAATTTAAGATAAGATTTCTTCAAATGCTCATGGGATGATGAAGGCAGAGGTTGGGTGATGCATTTACAAGCCAAGAAAAGCCAAGGATTGCTGGCAAGAAAACATCAGAAGCTAGACGCAGCAAGGAAGGCTTCTCTTCTGCAGGTCTCAGTGGGAACATGGCTTTGCAAGCGCCTTGATTTTGGACTTCTAGACTCCAAAACAGTAAGCAATAAATTTCCATTGTTTTAAACCACCCAGTTTGTGGTTCTTTGTTACAGAAGCCCTACGATTCTAATTTAAGTCCCAAAGAGAAAACAATTCAAATACCCATCAAGATTAAAATAGATAAATATGTCATATTTACAAAAGAACAAAATGAAAAACTCCTGCATACAAGAGCAAACATAAATTTGAGGGAAAGAAGCCAAATATAAGGGAGTATACACTACATAATTTCATCTATTTAAAATTCAAAAACAGCCAAAATAAGAAAATAAGTCTATGGTGTTAAATGTCCAAATAGTGATTATATTAACAGATAAAGAAAGGGCACCAGATGGCTGACTTCTAATGTTCCATTTCTTAACCTGATGGTTATATGCATGTGTTCACTTTGTGATAACTCACTGTGTACTTTTTTATACATTTGTATATTTATGTTATATTTCAATCATCCATTAGTAAATGAACTCATAGCATATTTAAAATGTCATTCACTAAAGAAAAAAAAAAACAAAAAGAGGAAAAATAAATGGATTTATTTATTGATTGGTTCACTGGGAATTCTCCCCAGTGATGCTACAACTGATGTTAAGCAAACATACTCTTTGAGTAACAGAAAATAGTAAACTTGGGGTCAGAAATTAAGTCTTTAAATAGCTAGTCCATCCCCAGATCATACTATACGTAATTCCTACTCTTCAACCTGCATGAAGGGCTTCAGTCCTCTACTCAGAGGATGTGGTTCTTGAATTGTGGTTTATCTAACTAAGCCTACATTCTGGAACATTTTCTCACCAAAGAAAAACAGAGATTACAGCAGGTTGAATTTGAATTATTGAAATCATTCGTGAGTTTGGTAAAATGTGTGTAAATAAAATGGTTTGTAGATATAACTTAGCTTTTAAAGAATTAAGAGTCCTCTCAAAGATTGTAAGGATGGGAGTTTGGAGCATTGTTGAAAGGACCAATTATTAGATTGTGATTAAGGGCACAGCATTTAGAGCCAACTTCCCTTGGATTGGGAGAGTCACTGTTACACCACTCATTCTCAGTGTGAATTTAGGCAAACTACTTAATCTTTGATATCATCTGAATATGAAAAAGTCTCCTAACAAAACTATCAAGTAGGTCATTTTATCCCTGTTTTACAAAGGAGAAAACTTAGCTTAAGACAGCTAAGTAAAGACTAATTAGTTCACATAGCAAATTGTGTTGACACAGTTGACACAGTTGAGATTTAATTACTGTGCAATTTGAATCTGAAATGTGACCTTTGCATATTGTCTTGCCAGATACAGTTCCAATATTACCTCCTATGATATGCTTTCCCTTGTTCACCCAAATCTAAACCCCCTAAGTACTGTGCAAATTTCTGTTGTAGTACTTGTCGTGCTATTTTGTTATTTACCTTCGACCATCTGTGACATATACTATAGACATCAACATCTCTCTTGGAACTCCAATAAACCAGGAGATCCTTCAGAGTAGAGACATTTTATACCTTTATATATTTATATACATCCCCAGGGTCCAGCATAAAGTTTGCACAAAATAATCAAAAAAGATGGAAAAATTGAATATACTTAGATGAACTATCAAGCATTAAGGAAACAAAACATAACATTCTATGAATCTGAAACATATACAACTCTTGTTATTATACTATGTTTCTAGGAGTTCCATGAGTTAGTCCCTGATATGTGGAAATATTTTTGTCTCTGACAAAAGTCTGATTATATGATACCTTCTGTTTCAGATCAATGACTATTTTTTTATTGTGTTATGTTAGTCACCATACATCATTAGTTTTTGATGTAGTGTTCCAAGATTCATTGTTTACTGACAGAAATAACTTGTCAAAATTATTACAAATTCCCAAAAAATCCCAAGAACAAAATAGTCTATGGAGAACTATATGGTACATTTGCATATTTTAAAAAAGATCATCTTCAAAACATGGGGAGAAGAGGAAACATCTATTTTTAGGGGATTCCAGAAATCGGTATGGCTTCTGATCTAGTCTGTCTATGAAGCAATCAAAATTACCTTTTCAATGTCAGTTGTTTTAGGACCATAATGTATTGCAAATATGAGGAAAACTGTGTATAGATTCAAGAGAAATGAGACTGATTGTGGAATGCCAAATAGTTCTGCATTTTTAGTGGTTCTTAACCAATGCACTCACTTTAAGCTTGTAATTTGGTTACTTTATATCAAATTGTAATTTCAAGAATGATGAAAACAGGGGCACCTGGGTGGCTCCGTGGGTTAGGCCTCTGCCTTCGGCTCGGGTCATGATCCCAGGGTGCTGGGATCAAGCCCCGCATCAGGCTCTCTGCTCGGCAGGGAGCCTGCTTCCCTTCCTCTCTCTCTCAGCCTGCCTTTCTGCCTACTTGTGATCTCTGTCAAATAAATAAATAAATAAATAAATAAATAAATAAATAAATAAATAAAGGTGAAAACAAACGACACTGCTCCCTGTCTCTTGGCTTTCATAGTTAGGATACAGAGCATGCCTCCAAATTTTCTGTAACTGCATACGCATTTGGTAATTCAATAGTCATTCAAGCTATCCTGAAAGTTGATAGATTTTGGCAATTCTAGTCTAATGTGACACCTTCCCCATTCAGAGTTATCTTGGATAGATAATTTAAAGTTTCATTTGGGCCCTCCACCAGGACTAAAGACTACAAAAGTGTAATGATAGGATCACTGATCCAAACATTTCTAAATCACCTTTTTAGACTTAAATTACTTTGAACTACTCGGTCAGTAACACAAATGAATTTTACATTTTCTAAACATGAGTAAGTCAACAAATTGTTAAGAGACTTGATTACCACTTACTAAATTTGTACTATATAATAGGGTGTAATAAAAATCATACCAAGGAAAGTATTCCAATTTTATCACCTTTAAATTCTTTACTCTAAATTAATTAATAGTTATAAACCCTGGAGATAAAACTAAAGGAAGAAAAGGTTTTCACTTAATTGGTTGATTTGTTCTGAAAATTTTCTGTTCTTTCCGAATATATGTTTTTCTGTTGCTAAGAGATTGGACCCAAAACAAAGTCTGGGTCAAGTCAACTGAATATATAAGATATTTTTATAATACCTAAATGTTTTAACCACTTACATGACAATGTGGACATGTGTATTTGGAATTTATTATAATACCAATAACTCTGGTATAATATTTACAAAGTTCAAAACAAAACAAAATAAGAATTAATCAGCTCTCTTTAGTGGTGACCTGACTGAAAAAACTTTCCAAGAAGATCTTCATTAATCAACAAAAATCATTCCAAGAAAATAAAATTAAATAAAAATTTCTGAGATCACCTTCATTACTACCATAAAAGTCAGTAAATCCAAAACATTTCCTTTTAGCAAAGAAGTGTCAGTCTTGGTTCAAGTTTGAATATGCTGTTAGTATTTAATATCTAATAACAATACAAGACACAGGGAGCAGGAAATTTATAACTTTCAGTTTAATTAACTAAAAGTTGCTGGAATCACTACTTTAATTAAGAAATCCAGATGGCTCCAGATTTCGGGGAAAAAACGTGCTGCCACCTTGAGAGGTGTCATCTTGGGTAACTTTCCTCTTTTAAAATCATCACAGATGTTCTCTAACAGAGAAAAATACCTGTGGAACATAACCAGTGACTTATCGGAAATTCAGTTTCTGAGAGGACATTCTATTAAGTTCCAGAGCACAGCCTTAATATTATTATCTGGCATACAGTTTAATTATTCAAGAACAATGATTTCTGGTCACCCAAACATCTCAGTTTATTGACCTATTTTTTCAAGGGCATTTCAACCCTAGAATCTTATTCTCTTAAAACAGTAACAATTTCGCTACAAGGACAATGATCCATTTCCTCCTCACAGTGTTCTGGAATGTGAAATTTGTTGATTCTTTTGCTCCAGGATTTATGTTAGATACTGAAGGGGAAAAAATTGAATCAGGCAGTCTTTCAGAACGAAGCCTGGAGACCCCAACATGTACTGATGTCCACAGCCCACAAATCAATTTATAAAATACCAGAAGGAACCCACCCCCCACAAAATGACCTCTACCTTTCTAGCTGCTGGTTTATTTTTGTCATTGTTGTTTCGATAGTTTTGTTTTGTCTTCACTATAACTATCGGTGATCATTCTCTGAGTCTCAGATGTGTCCCCACGTTATCATGAAGACAACAGTAGTTCAAAAATGTTTTACTCTGTCTAATTCTGAGCGTCTGAATTTCTTGGTCTTGTCTTCTCTTTTGCCTTAACATTTATCCCTCAGACATGACAGCAGAGCTGTTTTCCTGCTTTTCTCCCCACTGTTCCCAAGGACCCAGTGTGCACTTCCCAGTGTTTCTGTCTACAAGCTGCATCCCCTTCAGCTGGAGACCCTACCCTAGCACTGGCCAGTGCAACCAGCACCTTTCCCTACCTTTTCATGGGGGGTGGGTAGGGAGGGTCAGACCTCAGAGGAGTTCTAAAGGCTTTTTCTTTTCTTGTCTTTTGAGTATTCTTCATTATTTTATTTCCCCATCACAAAAGATGATTTGTACTGTTTTCCTGATCTAACTTCTCACACATTGAAATCATGATGACCCATTTAGTAATGTTTTCTAAATAACATACTTTATAGGTTTAAAACAATTTAATTTTTAAGATCAAAAAGCTCCCTATAAAAACACTTATTTATCTCAAGTTATCTGAAATGATTTAAGGAGAAATAAAAATACGAAAAAAAAATGATATCTATCAATAAGGGACACTATGTTGTAGATAGCAAAAATTGTAACATGAACCAGTAAGATGAGGAATAAAAGGATCAATTTATTATATTCCAAGGCATTCTGGTAGTAGTCCTTCCTACTACATAGCTATGCGTCCTTGAACAAATTATTGTATCCTCTCTGAGCATTAATTTGTATTATTTTTTAAATTAAGAAGTAAGTCATTTTTAAAGCTTTCTTTCTAGTTTTAACATTCTATAATTCTCAGAAACATTCTTATAGTCACAAGTATGACTATATTAGTATAATCCTCAAGATAGTGTGAACTAATCTCATCAGTTTCTAATATAGTAGGAGGTACCATCTAACCTGAAGTTAGATAAATGAAATCAGTTTCTAAAAATACAGAGGAAGAATTGTAGGAAATAATTAATAAACATCCATTGGTAAATTTATTGATATCTTGACATATTTACATACTTAAAATATAAGAAAGTTATTATAGCTATCAGGGCAAGCAAAAATTCATCCAGAGCTTAATGAATCAGAAAATTATGTAATGTTAGCTTCAGAGACTCTAGTCCAACCCATATCCTTTTCTTTATTCTTTTCTGTTCATTCCATATCCTTGAAGTCGCCAAGTCTCTGATACACCAATGAATTTTCACCCAGTTAAGCCCTAGATGCAAAAAACAACATGAAGAAATCAATCATGTTATTATTCAAATATTAGTCCCATTTTCAAACATTAGATATCAGCTTAATGTACTCCTTCTTAGAGAGGTTTTGGATTTTAAGGGTGTCAAATATAACCCATGATGCAGGAATTCCATTCCTCTTTATATACCTTGAAGAAATAAAAATCTTAGGTTAAAAGTACATATTAAAATGTTGAAGGAGGGGAGCCTGGGTGGCTCAGCAGGTTAAGTGTCTGACTTTAGCTCAAGTCATGATCTCAGGGTCCTGGAATCGAGTCCCGCATCAGGCTTCTTGCTCAGTGGGGAGTCTCCTTGTCCTTCTTCCTCTCCCTCTGCCTCTCCCCTCTGCTTTTGCTCTCTCTCTCTCTCAAATAAATAAAATCTCAAAATGTGCAAGGAGCCATTGTAATAGCCAGAAATTGGAAGCAACCTAGTTGGAAGTGATGAACAGATGAAAGGATAGAATATATTCACACAACAGAATATAAACAGAGGCAAAATAAATGAAGTGAAGCACACGTACCAATACAGCTGACTTACAAATATATTACAGGTTGAAATAAAAAAAAAAAAAAGTTAAAAAATCTTTATACAAAGGTGTCTGGGTGGCTCAGTGGGTTAAAGCCTCTGCCTTCAGCTCAGGTCATGGTCCCAGGGTCCTGGGATCGAGCCCTGCACTGGACTCTCTGCTCAATAGGGAGCCTGCTTCCCTTCCTTTCTCTCCCTCTGTGTGCCTCTCTGCCTACTTGTGATCTATATCAAATAAAGAAATAAAATGTTTGAATAAAAAAAAGCTTTATACAACATACTAATTATGTAGGATAAAATCATGTAAACAATGTGTTATGACAAAAACTACATATTTTATCACATATATAAAGGCAGATTCTAATTGGATATTATATTGTCTGATACGGTTTTAAACCTTACATAAGTAGTATCGTGCTCTTAAAAATTTTTTAACTAGCTTTTTAATTATATAGGTAAATTAAGAGATATAGAGACAGAGACAGAGAGACAGAGAGAGAGGGAAAAGAAGGAGGGATGATGATAGGCGGATAGATAGGTAAACAGTTATAGAAATAAAACGATGAAGAAATGCATAACTAAACATTTCCTCTGGAGAAAGGACAAAGGTTGGAAACTGATACATTTCTGGTACACACACATCTTCAAATTCCCTTTCCTTTTTTTTTTTTTTTTTTTTTTTTAATGGTGGATCATGGACCCATGGTGGTTACAATTTATCATTTTTAATATGTCTGATATTTTCTTAATACATATAAGTTATCAAGATCATTTAAAAATGATCTCTTAAGCAATTCTCATGAAGGAATTGAGGGGAGGGAAGTGCTTTCTGAATTCATACAGAGTTTGGCACTAAGATTGATGCTTTTGAATGCATGGTCAGTTCTGGCAGTGTTTTGCATAGTATTGGGCATAGGATGGGTCAAGCAAACATCTACATATGCTTACAAGACATCATAAATAACCTTTTCAATTAAAAACCTCACTTCAATGTGTAAACCTGGCGATTCACAGACCTGTACCCCTGGGGCTAATAATACATTAAATGTTTATTAAAAAATTTAAAAATTAAAAAAAACCCTCACTTCAAGGTTGGTAATTAACAAATGTAATGCTGATCCTCTTTGAAACGTATTAACTGATGTTTTTTCCTATAAGACTTATATCATTTTTAGTTGAAAAAATAAAGGGTGGGTCTTCCTGGGTTGTTCAGTCAGTTAAGCATCCTGAGTTCAGGCCCTGCATTGGGATCCACGCTGGTGGTGGAACCTAATTTAGAAAAATAAAGTGGTAATAAAGGCATCACTGATATAAATTTATTAGTATTCATCATTACTAGAGAGTATTTTTTTTAAGATTTTATTTATTTATTTGACAGAGACACGATGAGAGAAGGAACACAAGCAGGGGAAGTGGGAGAGAGAGAAGCAGGGTTCCCACCAAGCAGGGAGCCCCACGTGGGGCTTGAGCCCAGGACCCTGACCTGAGATCATGACCCAAGCTGAAGGCAGACGCTTAATGTCTGAGCCAACAAGGTGACCCATTACTACATAGTATTAGGATAGACTGTTACATATTGAATTTTTTTCAGGGTTTCCCCCCATATCATCAGTTCTATAGATAATGTTTCTTACTGATATTTAGGGATTTTAATTCATACAAAATGAAAATTGTATTTATATACCAAGTTTTTATATTTTATTAAACTTGAGAATTTATCTAGCTCTGAGCCCTGAATTTAATTTCACTATATTAGTCAATGATTTTATGTACCTTTACATTCTCAAAGTTTTCTAGATAGCATACTTTAAAGTATGGAATGAATAGAACTTGTAACACAATTCTGTTTTAATAGCACTTTCTGATAAACACTTACGGATTGATAATAAATTTTGGTTTTGTGGTCTAATCAAGTAAGATCTAATGCAATACAAATTACAACAGTTTTAAAAGTGTAATTTGTGTCAGGATGAAAGAAAACTGGAGTTTAAATAATAAATGTAACTTTCATAACATATCAAAAGGAAGAGTTCAGATTTTATTAGAGAGAAATGATCCAAACATTAAATCCTAGACAGCAGGAATGAAGCATGAATACATTAAGAGATTTCTTCATCTTAAAGTGATAAAAAACAAACATCTTTTCTTTTTTTTTAAAGATTTTATTTATTTATTTGACAGAGAGAGAGATCACAAATAGGCAGAGAGACAGACAGAGAGAGAGATGAGGAGAAGCAGGCTCCCTCCTGAGCAGAGAGCCCAATGCGGGACTCGATCCCAGGCCCCCGGGATCATGACCCGAGCCGAAGGCAGAGGCCCAACCCACCGAGCCACCCAGGCGCCCCTAAAACAAACATCTTTGAGATGAGCTACAAATGAAGGCTTTCCTTGTTACACCATTCTATTTTCCTTTCCCTTGTTTTCTGGGCACGATCACAAGAATACAGAATGAATTTCAACAGATGTAAAAACAGTATTAAGCTGTTGAATAATACTTGGAGGAAACTCGCTTTGGCAATAAATCTTACAGAAGAATGGTTTGAGGTTTTCAATGAGCTTAAGATCAGTCTGAACAAATAATAGCAGCACGTGATAGCCAGCAATAACCTCAGTTGCATTAAGAGTTCTAGAACATCATATTAATTGAATTTGTCTGTTCGAGAGCAGGGAGATGTATTAAGAGAAGGCTGAAACACTAGGCCATGTTCACAAATCCAGAGGAGGGGGGCACTCATGAAAATGAAGGGATCTAGTCATCATAGCAGGGAACACACAAAGAAAATAAGTAAAATTTAAGAGCTTGTGATGTGTAGCTTAGAAAAGACTTGAGGTGATTACACCGAGCATCTGCTAATATCTGAATGGCTGCCAGTGTACTTTTCCAGTCTAGCTTCACAAGCAAGTACCTCGAATGTTCGGTGCAAGTTACAGGTTTCAGCTCACACTGTGAGTATTAGATTCCATTTTTTGTTCCAATACTTCTTTCTTCAATATGGCCACACTCTTTGTCATGTGATCTAACAGCTTTTATCACTAGAACCAGAGAGTATTTCCCTGATTCATTAATTTTGATCTTGTTTGGGGAATGGAATTTGGGGAACTGTGACAATGAGCCACTTGAGAGCCTGGACCTTTAGTGATGTTGCACGCTCTGTCCACCACTCTTGGTCTACTATTGCTATGAGAAGTTGCCCACTGATCAAAAGAGGTTGGAACCTGAGGAGTCCTAGACCCAATCTGAGAATTTGGAGCCTAACCGGGTGGATCAGAATGGTCTCCAAGTTGACTGACTCTAATAGCTTTTAGTTTAATTTTTGTCTTCAATGAAATTTTTCCAAACTGTTTCTTTTGCTTGGCCTACATAGTTACTTTGACTAATATAATAGTCACAAACTGACTAGTATAATGATGGCTCCTTAGGAATAATCATTTTAAATAATGTGCAATAGATTTTTCTTAAAGATTTTATTTATTTATTTGACAGACAGAAATCACAAGTAGGCAGAGAGGCAGACAGAGAGAGAGAGGAGGAAGCAGGCTCCCTGCTGAGCAGAGAGCCCAATGCGGGGCTCCATCCCAGAACCCTGGGATCATGACCTGAGCCAAAAGCAAAAGCTTAACCCACTGAGCCACCCAGGTGCTCCTGTGCAATTGATTTTTTAATTGCATCCTCAGCATACTTATTAAAACACATTTGTAAAGACATACCCAAACCCTTTCCTTGAGCTACACCTTATCTTTGATTCCTTTTCCCACTAAATTATTGGCCCTTACTTCTCCTTTAACCTCCCCTCTATTTCAAATGTGTTTCCAATGCCAGTTGTATTATGATCAGTTAGCTAGAATCAAAAACGATTATAGACCAATGTTGATTCAAGGTTAGGATTAGACCAATATAGACACTTGTGTTCAGAACTTTAATTACCCATTTTCATTGTTATTTACGTTGACTGACAGTACCATGCCTATTTTAAACCAACTTGAACTAAATCCTAATGAAACAGAGTTGAGTGTTTCAGAGTTAAGAAATCTCTGTATTCCATTTACAGAAGTTTTGCCTTGTTATACAAAAATGCATTGTATGCAGCAAGAAATTACAAGTGCTTTGCATGTATTACCTCATTTAAGACCCATAACAATATGATACATAGTATTTTCAACATTTTATAGCTGAAGAAACTGACCCACTTTGAGATTAAATGATTTGCCTAAATTCACCTAATTTGTAATGGGAAAACCAGGATTCAAACCGTTCCGGGCTGACACCAGAATTTTGCTCTTGGCCCCCAAATTCCACAGCTTCTATAAATGAGATTTGATAGCTGTGTAGGCTCTTTTGTTCCATAACAGTCTCAAGGCATAGTCTTGTCAATTAATTAGAATAAAACTGAAATCCACAACTACTTTTAAAGCATATGGGTTGTCGGGAATGGAATAAAGCTCAGGGATGGTCTTGAGGACAGGATGAGAGTGTTTTGTACCCATTTTTTGCATTTTTAAAAATGGCAAGATTAATTATCCATCTAAGATCATAAAATAAGTGATAATATCAAAGTATTTTCATGAACGAACAACAACAAAAAGCATAAACAAATTAATAAATAAATCCTTAAAAAAATGCAAAGGGCTGAACCAGGGGGACAGATGTCCTTTCCATATCCAGCAATTTGAGCTTCAAGTGAAGACTCTCAGTGGAGCAAAAGATCATTCACAAAATGTCCCTTATGGTCCGTGTTTGCCCAAAATAAAAGAAACTGAACTTGAATAGTAAATTTATAAGATACATTCATGTAACTATCAGATCGTGTAAAAAATTCTTAATTTTAGAAACAGACTTTTAAAAAGATGCAGGTTAATCTTATGAAAATAAAAACTCATTGGGTATCAAATCCATTCTCAGAACATAACCTTCATGTTGCCTCCACGATAAATGCTGACCCATATACAAGTGACCAAAACCATTTCTTAAAAATGAAAGATGATTAAATCCTTAAAACACACACATACACACACACCTTTCTCTAAAGGGAACTTTTCAACATAATCTTATTTTCTGGTGTATTCTGCCATGATTTTCCCAAGAATGTTTTAGAACATCTTCCCCAGACTTACTAATGATCTGTTAATGAACTGACAGACTGTATTTATGTAAATTATGGAGTTGCTGAACCCAGAGTTGAAGTTTGGGTACATTTCAAGGATATGAAATCAATCATTCTAATATTCATAACTGTCATCTATCTGCCCTTCACATCCATTTCATCATCCCTCTACCTTGAAGAGTCTCATAGGTGACTCTGAAAGTCTGGACATTCTTACACTCAATTAAATGATTTTCTCTGTACACTGGTTTCTGAAACTCAAACAGTTTTCCCTAGGGCAGTTATTTGTGGTTAAAAAAGCCCAGTTCTGCAGATCATTGTGGTTAGTGAAAACCAAGGCTGGAAGTAAGGAAAAGGAGGGGCTGCTCCTAGATAGGATATAGCTTCTGAAAATAAAGATGATAGCAGGTACAACCTACCAAAGAGAAGACGTGAGGGAAGGATAGAAGGGTAGACTCATACAAGGGGGTCCTAAAGGTCCCAGGTATCTACTCAAACTAGTCAACCATTCAAGCGCTATTCCATGAGCACCCACAACTGATGTACCCAAGTCATGAGGCAAATTGTATGTCACATGCTCCATCCCCTAGCCTGGAGAGAGTCCAAAAGATAAAAATTAATCTTTCTTGAAATGTCCCTATAAACTGATTCTAAAATTAATGTGACATGCAAAGTCAAAGAAATATTTTTCTTTCTGTTCAGCATTAATCAAATCATTGTAATTATAATTAAGAAAATAAGACTAGAAACAGTGTGGAGAATGACTTCTATGCTAAAAGATTAAAAATCAGGCTATTTGACCAAAAGGAAAATAGCCTATAGAGTGATATACTTATTTTCAAATAGTGTCTAAAAACATTTACCAGGGAGCCTCAATTAGCTGGAACAAATTCAGACTCTAGGTTACAATACTATTCTGTATTGTTCAGTTTTTCTGATCCACCCATAATCCACTATTTGATGACCTATAAAGGTAACCAAAGGCATTCTAGAACTTGCTAAAACCCGATGTAGCTATTTTATTCCTTCAATTCCTCACAGATCCTAATTTTTGCCTCTTTCCTTCCCTTTCTTTCTCTTTCCTTGCCTCTCTCCCCCTCCCTTGTCTCCCTTCCCCTTCTTCCTGTCCTTTCAGAATTCTGTGTGAATAATATTTCTAATTCTTTTTTTGACTGGACCATAGAAGTGTTGACGAATAGAGATTAGGAGACAAAACAAAAGTGAGACAGTAGATCTACCAAGAAATAGTAAAAAGGAATATCTTTAAATTTTCTGATTCCCCACCCATCAACAGTGGAGCCACCCCTCCATCCACTCCTCTGGGCTTACTCCCGAGTCTTAAAAACCAAACTTCTTTATTGTTCCTAGAATTTATAGTTGCTAGTTATCTTGACACAGACTTTCATCCTCTTTATAACTCTTTGAACTAAGTATCATTTAGGAATTTTATAGGAACTTACTAACTTGAGGGTAGCCCATCGGCTTATGAAAGTAAAGAAAAATGCTCACTCTCTCTCTCAAACAAATAAATTAATTTTAAAAATGTTGGGATGCTTGGGTGGCACAGTGGTTGAGCATCTAAGTTTTGGTTTTGGCTCAGTTTGTGATCTCAGAGTTGTGAGATCAAGCCCTCCATAGGGCTTTGTGATGAGAACAGAGTCTGCTTAAAAAAAGACTCTCTCTCCCTCTCCCTCTTCCCCTCCCCCCTGTTCTCTCTCTCTCTCAAATGAATAAATATGTGTTTAAGAAAGATGCTGGTGCCCAGAGAGCACAGGCACTTCCAGCCCAGGAGAAATGTGGTATGATGTTACACATTCGCCAAAGCCAGCGAAGGGCCCACAGTCTTTCAAGCCTTTCAGGACTTTTCAGCCTTTGTTACCCTGATTTTCTCTCACTACATAATCTAGCTGACAAATCAGAAGCTGCAAATGATGAGGGAAGATGAGGGTTTTATGTGAAAGACGGCAGTCAAAGCAAGAGCCAGTTGGCTAATAGAATGCTAAAGAAAGAAGATAAAGGTGATATTCCTTAATTATGAAAGTGCTGATTCCAGCATCCATAATATAAGCATACCACATAGATATTGTCAGTTCTATTCCAGACCTCTGCAATAAGGCAAATATCATAGTAAAATGAATCAGATGAATGTTTTGCTTTCCCAGTGCATGTAAGAGTTGTGTTTTACACCATACTACAGTCTATTAAGTGTACAGTGGCATTATGTCTAAAAAAACAAGCAATGTACATAATTTCATTAAACATGCTTTACTGCTAAAAAATGCTAACCGTTATCTGAGCTTGCACTAAGTCATAAGCTTTTTGCTGGTGGAGGGTCTTGCCACCGTGTTGATGGCTGCAGACTGATTGAGTCATGATGCTGAAGGCTGGGGAGACTGTGGTGATTTTTTGAAAGACAACAGTGAAGTTTGCCACATGAATTGACTGTTCTTTTCAAAAACAGTGTTTTTTTTTTCTTTTCTTTTAAAAAAGATTTTACTTATTTATTTGAGAGTGATTGAAAGCATGAGTGATGGGGAGGGGCAGAGGGAAAGGGAGAAGCGGGTTCCCTGCTGAGCAAGAAACCAGACTCAGGACTCCATCCCAGGCCCCAAGATCATGACGTGAACCTAATGGAGATGCTTAATCCACTGAGCACCCCACAAAATGATTTCTCTGTAGCATGTGATCCTGTAGCATTTTACCCACAGTAGAATTTCTTGGAGCCAGTCTTTCTAAACCCTGACACTGTCAACTGAGTTTATGTACTATTCTAAATCCTTTGTTGTCATTTCAACAATCTTCACAACATCTTCACCAGGGGTAGATGGCATCTCTAGAAACCACTTTCTTAGTTTATCCATAAGAAACATCTTCATCCATTCAAGTTTTATCATGAGGTTGCAATTCAATCACATCTTCAGGCTCCACTTCTCACGTGTGCTATTTCTACCACCTCTGCAGTCAATACACACACACACACACACACACACACACACACACACACACACACTTATCATCATCTATATGGGTGCAGATCGTGATGCCCCCAAACAATTGCAATAATAACATTAAAGATGACTGACCACAAATATAATAATAATGAGAACATCTGAAATATTTTAAGAACTACAAAAATGCAACATAAAAACCCACACTGAGCAAACGTTGTCAGAAAAATGGTGCCAACAGACTTGCTGGACACTGGATGCCACACTTTCCATCTGTGAAAAAATGCTACATCCCCAAGTGCAATTAAATGAAACACAATAAAACAAGGTATTCATGCACAGTTTTCCATGCTTGTTCTATCATTTACTAGCTGTATGACTCTGGACAATTCACTTGATAATTTCATTCATCAATTCCTTAATCTGTGAAACTGGATTAACAGGGCCAAGTTTATTCCTCTGTCGTGAGGATTAAATAATAAAAAGTACCTGAAACTTTGGCATATAGTTAGCTCAATAGCAATGCTATCAACTTTTATTTTCCCATATGAAGCTATTAAACATGAAAATACATTGAAAGGTTCTCAGTGTATCACTTTATTTCAGCTCAATAAAATAGTTCATGCTCATAATAATGGCCCTGGGTACTAAGAGTATATTAAACAATGATCTGAACCCCTTGTGTAATAAAGTAGGCTAGATATGATTACTTTAGAAACTATGTTAAAAGTAGTTTCTTGGGGGCTCAGTTGGTTAAGTGTCTGCTTCAGCTCAGGTCATAATCCCAAGATCCTGGGATCAAGTCCAGAATCAGGCTCCTTTGCTCAGCGGGGAGTCTTTTTCTCCCTCTTCCCCTCCCTCCACTCATTCTCTCTTTCTTGCTCTCTCTAGCAAAAACAAATAAAATCTTAAAAAAAAAAAGTTTCTCAAACTAGAAGCACAAAGAGCACCTTTTTGATTCATGAGATATACTGACTTCTTTTGCAAAGAGCAAAAAACATGCAAAGCATAACTCACTACCTAATGTTGCTAGAATTAGTGGTGCTTCATATAAATGAGAGAGAAAAGGGACTATTATCACCACTAAAATAAAGAATTCACTGAAACAATGTGTTCCTATTTTGACAGGATATATTGGGGTAGCTGTTAGGAACAATGATCCTCAGTAGGAGTAAGGCTAGGTGCAATTTCTGTTCTTAATGTCTTCTAGAACATATTGACAATCAGTTAAACATATATTTGGCAGCTACTGTGCATTAGACTCTGTGTGGCCTACTAGGGGTACAGAGAAAAATAATACATATATTCTCCATTTAAGGAACTGTCAAACTGGTCGGAAAGACATAAAAAGTTATGATACAATGTAATAATTGCAAGAAGAGATTTATACTAAGCATCCCTGTGAAGCAAAGAGTTAAGTAATTCTTTCTGTGGATGCTAGTAAACGTTGATAAAAAGATATACTGGATTGAATAGTTCATGTCTACCCAGAACCTGTGAATATGATCTTGTTTGAAAACAGTTGTCTCTGTAAATGTAATTAAGTCATAAGTTAGGATAAGGTTTTACTGAATTCATGTGGGCTCTAAACCAAAACACACAGCAGCACAGATCCACGAACACAGAAGAGGAGAGCATGTGAAGACAGAGGCAGAGATTGGAGCCGCCCCGCCACAAGCCCAGGAAGGCAAGAAGCCACCAGAAACCAGCAGAAACAAGGAAGGATTTTCCCCTAGAACCTCAGAGAAGGGGAGGCCCTGCCAAAACCTCAATTTTAGACTTCTGGTGTCTGAAACTCTGAGAAATGAATTTCTGTCCTTTGAAGTCACACAGCTTGTGATAACCGATATTCAGCATCCACAGGTCTCCAACACAGAGGGGCTTGAACGGATTTGAGCTGCATTTTGAGGACATTATATAGCATTTTGTCATATGGATAAGGGGAGGAAGATCACTGCAGGAAAGGAAATAGGATGTGAGAAACACAGACATGAAAGCAATGTGATCCCATCAAGGGAGCTCTACCTCTTCTTTCCTCCTAATGTGTTTCTATTCACCCACCTTAGCCATGTTGATTCCCGAATGTGGGTATTCTTTTTTTTTTTTTTTTTAAGATTTTATTTATTTATTTATTTGACAGATAGAGATCACAAGTAGGCAGAGAGGCAGGCAGAGAGAGAGAGAGGAGGAAGCAGGCTCTCTGCAGAGCAGAGAGCCCGATGCGGGGCCTGATCCCAGAACCCTGGGATCATGGCCTGAGCCGAAGGCAGAGGCTTTAACCCACTGAGCCACCCAGGTGCCCCCTGAATGTGGGTATTCTTTGTTTTGTTTTTTCCTGTTTTTGTTTCTTGCTTGAATTCCCCATGGATGTCTAATATCTTGGATACCCACTCAGAACTTGAATGACACTGGGGCCTCCCTTCAAGATTCCCCTTCCCAGTTATTGTTTTGTTTTTGTTTTTCCTTCCCCACTAGATTCTGAGCTAGTACACACATACTCCATGTGCAATTTAGAGATCATTATGTCCAATATTCTAGTTCTACATAATCCTACCAGCTAGGTCATGTTCATGCTAGTAGTATGATGCAGGAGAAAAAAGAGAGCTGTACATGTCAGGAAACATATGATGGGGGCTGTATTTTAAAACATCAAGAGTCAATCATTTTCATCCAGGAAGTAATTTAAGCCAAGCTAAATAGAACTGAGTTCTGTATTCTAGCAAGCTGTCCTTCAGAAGGCACAAAAGTCCTCCAGGGGCTGAAGGAAAAGGAGTAAATGTCAGTGTCATCTTCCATTCCCATGTATGTCCATTCCCTTCTTAGATAAGATCTGAAGGGGGCAAAAATAAGCCTTAAGGAATCTGAGAAGTGAAGAAACGAATAATGGTGAGAGTTTCACATTTGGATTATATAATCCGTAGAGACATCCTCTAAATTAATGAGCATTTGGAGGCTCTATAATTTGTAACCTGAGAAAAGACCCCATCCTGAGGAATCCCATACCTTAATGGAGGCACAGTCTGGGCTGTCCCCACATTGGGCACCCATGCTGTGCCTTTGGCAGAAGGGTTTTTATGGAAATCACTATGAGGTTCACACAGCTAAGCTCATCACCTACTGAGTTCATTTTACAGCTCCATGTTCAGGAATACCTGACTAAAAATATTCAGAAGAGGAAAAATAAATAACTGTCAAACAAGCCTCCAAAGCCTGCTTCACATATCCTTATCCCAAAGTTTGTTCTAGTATTATTTTAACTTTGAAAGCTTGATGGAATTTGTCAAACTTGTACTTTCTTCAGGTATGTATATTAAAGAAAGAAACAGGCAGAGACAGAGAGAATTTGGAAGCAAAGGGAAGAACAGAACTATTTTTTCTCTCCAAGAAAAATATGAAGTTTTTCCTGGGAATGAAACTATTGGCACGTGGTAATTATCCTATCACTGGCAAGTTCTAACAGTTACTTAGTCTCAGTTGATATTCCAGAAATTAAAACAAACCAAGTTGAAGGATACCTTGTCACAAAGGTATGTTTATAACACCTTGTTTTAGAGTTCCACAAGTTTGTTTTTTTTCTCTTGTTATTACTATACTCATACTTGTCAGGAATATATTTTCTTTCATGTACTCCTTGATGGATGGCAATTAAAAAGGAACAGATTATGAAAAACTTCATCTGATGGTCAACAGCATCTTGCCATTTAATCTTCTAGAGCACCCATGCTAATTCTAATGATAATTAAGCCTCAAGGTTTGCTCATATCAATTTGTTTACTATCATTACAGTTAAATGGAACATAAATTCATTCTTCTCAACAATATTCCCACTTTCTGGGTCTGTGCTTTATACTTTCTCACGTATTTGGAAACAAAAAATTTCAGAGAAGAGTTGGGAGAAAAAGCCAGAAAAGTCATACCAAAGTGCTCAAGTTAACCAAGTCAAAGAAAGAGCAATTTCAAATATTCTGCTGCTTTTTTATGTGGCTGAGGACAGAGGGCTAAGAAAACAGACCTCTAAAATTCATCTTGCTGGGATAGTGCTGTACTATCTTTCCATGCCAGCTGCACCTCCCTTGCCATAATCACCTCTAATAGCTCTTTGACAGAGGTGCTGGGGAAGGGGGCTAGTGTTCAAAATCATCCATGGTAGAATGCAGAGGGAAGACCAACAGCTGCAGGAAAGAAAGAAGAAAACACAGTGAGAACACAGGAGGAACTCAAATGGAGACTGAGCACAAGCACATCTAGAACTGTTAAGATGTCTTGAAAGGGGCACCAGACTGAAAGTAAAATGGAAAAGACCTGAGTCTTCTTAATTAAAAGTTAAAATCAGGGTGATCTCAAAAAGACAGAGAACTTAGGCAGGCATTGGAATTAGAAATGTGTAATTTAAAAATGTAGAAGCATGCTAGAAAAATTAGGAAATTCAGAAAACTATTGTCTTTGGAAATACAGAAAACCTTTCATCTTCCTTCTCTTTTTCCACATTTTTCAAAATTTTATGCAGTGAGCAATAATTATTTCATAATAAAAATATATAAAAGGGGCACTTGGGTGGCTCAGTCAGTTAAGCATCTGACTCTTGATCTCAGTTCAGGTCTTGATCTTGGGGTTGTGAGTTCAAGCCCCCCCCCCAAAAAAGGAAAGAAATAAAGAATATTAAAAAATGTAAATCTATCTTGAATTGCACTGTGATACTATTAAAATAGACTTAATCCAGTGCTTTGCAACACAACAAGACATCTTCATTTATATAAATCCACAAGGAAAAAAAAAACCACAAAACTTAAATACACCTAAGTCTTCGCAAGTAAGGGACCATCAGACTCTCCTAGTTTTAACAGGCCAACCTGGAAAGCTCCATAGCTTTCCTCACTCTCTGGTTAACTATCTAGCTCCGCAACTCAGAGAGGAAATGACAATAATAATGAAAGGTCTGGAAACATCCCTGCCAAAGCCAGATTCCCGGAGGAGGCAAACTAACACTAAGTGAATGATTCTATTTTTCTCTTCTTGTTTCTCAGGTGGTTTGACATTTAAAATAGCAAAACATCTGTGGGCAAGAGTCATGCTATTCACATCATCTGAGAATAGGAAGGACAAGAGAGGAGGCAGATGAAGGACAAACGTAAGGACAAACACAACACCAGGAAGTTAAAAAAAAATGATAAATGAAGGCATATGAGAAATCTATTAATAAACTAAACACATCAAAACACCTTAGTGGGAGGCAGAAATAAGTGTGATTTGGGCACAGTGTTGTTGTTGTATAGTTTTGGGTGAACTATATCTAATTTTACAAACTGACCTCGCTCTTGTTTTGTAAGAACCTGCGGTGAAGCCTAATCTGCCTCAAACTTTCACAGAAGTGAGTTGCACCTCCAGGCCTTGCCCCTCCATCTAGCTGCAAAAATCATCCTGAGCATCTCTGTAGTCCCCCTTGCGGGATACCCAGGAGCACATGGAGCCACCTCACTCTGCCCAGGAATTAAAATGTATTTGTAGGGTTTCCTGGGCCCAAGGACTGTTCTTGCTCTCTCTCTCACACACCTCCAGAAACTGTCTTCCCTGATCCTTATAACCTGCCTGACTATCTAAGGAGCTTTCTCTATACCTAACCTCACACCTGCTGGAACTTCTATACACAACATCCATCTAGACCTGTCTGGACTCAGTAATTCTGTTCCAATCTATGGTCCCCAAGTTCATTCCTGCCCTATTGTTAAATAATTCTTAGCAAGATCTGGAGGAAGGGAAAAAAAAAAAAGATTACATTTTTTTGTAACCTGTAAAGGGAGACAAAGCTAAAGGACAGGAAAGTCATGGTTTGGAAGGAACAATTCTGGGTGGCTCTTTTTTTCCCAATGAATTCCACAGTTTCTTTTCTAAAGTATTTATTAGAATTTAAATCTAAAATGCAATCCAAATAACTGAGGCCTCTTTGTCCTAAAATTTTACCGAAAATCCTTAAGAAACAAATGTAAACTCATTCAAGATTTAGGACAGATTTATTCATCTCTTTTTATTCTTTCTCTCTCTATCTTTTTTTTTTTTTTTTTTTTTTTTTTTTTTTTTTTTAAGTAGGCTCCACAACCAACCTGGGCTCGAACTCATGACTCTGAGATCAAGAATTGCATTCTTTATTGACTGAGCCAGATAAACACCCCTACTGATTTTATTTTATTTGCCTTGGGGATGGATATCTGAAGCCAAAATGTTAAGAGGAAGGAAAGATCAAATGTTCATGTATCTTTATTCACAGGATCAGAAATCCATGTTAAGTAAAATCAGTCAAACCCACTTTTTAAAAAATGGAAACTCTAAGCCCAAAACTATGATGGTAAGAACTATGTTTTCTAAAGGATTAAAATTCTTTATTCCCTTTCTGTTAATTCCCACTCAGTGGCGAAACTCACAAGAGGCAAGGGGGCTGTATGCATGTTTGTGGGAATAGCAGTTAAACGTCATGGATGATTGTATATTATTCAGCAGTTTTCTTAGGTTACCAAGAATCCTAAATGACAAGGTAGGTACTGGGACACTAATGGTTGAGGCTCATATGCAGAGTGTTTGTACTAGGAAAAGGATTACTGGAGAAGTAATCTAATTCCAGATATCCCTGGTTTAATATAATGCTAGACAAAACCCAAATGGTCTTGTCTATATATGGCTCACATTTCATGGATGATTCCTCATGGTAAGGGATATATTCCCTATTATTGTCCAACTCTGGGCAGTATTCTATCTAGACGTTTAATACATGTTTTAGAGTTATGCAAGATGCTGAAAACAATCTTTGCTTGTTCTCTTTCTCTTCATCTCTTTCTCAAGAGCTACCTCTCCATCTTTCCTTCTACCTTCATTTTCTGTCAAAACTAACTTCATGCATAAAGAGATAGGAAAGACTGAATTGCATTTTTGATATTTGCATATCAGATTCTGGCTATCTAATTTCACAAATGGGTGTGTGTGTGTGCATGTGTAGACATTGAAGAATTGATTGGCACTACGATTTAACATTCCATTTATTTTCTCCCATTTAAAAAATACTGAGGAAAAAATAAAGTCCTTTAAATAATGCATCCCTCCTACCAAGCAACCAAACTTGTCTTATTTATTTATTTGTTTGTTTATTTGTTTGTTTTACTCTTCTAGTATTACCACATAGTTATCATCCTTCCAACATTTTTTTAAATGGGTATGTGATCGATAAAAATACAAAGTGTCTGAAGTTGAAAAATCACATTATTCTGAACACTGCAGAATGATTGCTAGCAAATATTTCCCAGTATGTTGTCACTGAAATATCACATACTAGTTAGATGTTGTGCGATGCATATGTCAGGAGAGAACCTTATGTTCGCAGGTTTTGAAAATATAATTTCCAACTTCAAGAGCATAGAAAGAAGATACCTATTTGCAGAGTGTAAATTCATTCTGGAACACTGACAGAATGACAGATATTAAAGTAGGCCTCATATTCCAAAGTGACAGTCTAGGCTAACATGAAACTTAGAGTTAGGACAAATCACTAGAAGATACTGACAATTTGCCTTCTTCTTTTAGTATTACTATTGCTTTTGATATGCTTTGCATGGTACTGCTTTTCTGTAGTTTTGATGCATTTAAGCTGAAACCTCAATAAAATTATGTTCCAGTTTGTAATTGGTGTTATTTCAGAAAGCAAATGACTCTGACTTTCTTTTCTGCTTTCAAAGAGACAAGTTGCTAAACAAATTAGTCAAAATTAGTGGCTACCACTTACTGATTTCCTGCAAATTTTCAAATCCTTTCCACCATACTTGCATACATTTTCTCTAAACTCAGAGAATCAAATGAAGTAGGATCTGCTTCCACATTTTAGAGATGAGGACCCTACTCTCACTGGTACTATGAGTTCTTGGCTAAGGCCACAAAGCTAGCAGGTAAGTGACAACACCAAAAGCACTTGATCTTTTTGCTGTCATTTTCACTGCCAATTTCAGTAAGTGTAATAACTCAAGAATTAATATGTACATATAAAATTCTCATTGGACCTTTTATTACATAGACAAATTGAATAAGCCTCACGTTAAAGAGCTTAGCAAAGGGACACCGAATCTTGATTTCAGCTCAGGTCATGATCTCAGGTCCCAGGATCAAGCCCCACATTGGGCTCCACGCTCAATTCAAAGTCTGCTTAAGATTCTCTCTTTCCCTCTCCCTCTGCCCCTCCCTGCCACTCACTCTCTCTCTAAAATAAATAAAATCTTTAAAAAGAAAAAAGCTTAGCAAACTGTTCTCATGTAGTCAGCATACTCATTGTATGTTATAAAAATTTTAAATGCATTTATTTTTAAATTTCCAAACACAAATAGCCCTTATTTGTTATTATTCTAAAACTAATAATTCACATATTATCCTACTGTATAAATTAATTTTGACTCAATCATTCCAACACATTTCAAATTTGGATACTTTTTAACATAAAAAATATGGTGAACCCCATGTCATAAATGAATATAATTTCTCATTTATTAGGCTTATATAGCCAAAAATTACTCAGTTTCTTCCCCATAGTATTATTCCTAGGCAAATGTCTTCCATCACTTTGCTTAGAGATATGCCAATAATTATTCATGCTCTCTCTATAACAAACAAATGTCTTTAATTAAAAACTTTTTTAGGGGCGCCTGGGTGGCTCAGTGGGTTAAGCCTCTGCCTTCGGCTCAGGTCATGATCCCAGGGGCCTGGGATCGAGGCCCTCATCGGGCTCTCTGCTCAGCAGGGAGCCTGCTTCTCCTCATCTCTCTCTCTGTCTGTCTCTCTGCCTATTTGTGATCTATATCTGTCAAATAAATAAATAAAATCTTTAAAAAAAGAAACTTTTTAAAAAAATTTTCACATTAACTGGTATTTTATTTGCTTAAAATCTAAACATTATCAGTTGAGAATAAATCTACTGTAATGTATTTTTTGGAGGGAAGGGAGCCTTTAATTACAATCTTTTAAGGTGTGATTTTTCAAGTAAGATGACCACATGTTTATAGATATTTAAATGCTTCTCTCCATTTATCCTAGCACGTTTACTAAATAAATATGTGTTAATATATACAACTAAAATATACACATCTTTTAAAACCTATATAAAGCCTATATATGAGTTGACCTATATAAATACATACTCATAGATATTTATACCTGAAAATATAAACATATTTTAAAATTTGAATTGACATCAAAATCTATATAAAAATCAATCACATAACAAAAACTGGAAACATTCTGCTAATGACCATTACAATAAAATCAGATTGATAGATTAAGATTGATAGATTAATAATCACAACTAATGTAAACTCTTTTTGTGCAACTTCGTTTTTCTTATTGCTCTCTAGAGCACAAGCAACAGATATTTAGAATCTTGATCTGTGACCCACTGTGAAGCATTTCAGAAAAAATGCAAAATAGTATGTTACTAAAGCCAAATCCATTCCTACAGCATTATAAATCAATTCTAAACAGATAATTCCTTCAATGATTATGAAAAGACTATGGACAATTTCTCCACCCAGGGAATGAATTTCTCCACATACGAAAGATAATGTGAAGAATTATTTGAATTATCTACTTTAAAAGGTATTTGCAGGATGATTCAGAAGAAAACATTAGAAAATATCATATTTGTGCCCTGAAAGAGAATCAAAAGGATATAGCCTCCATGAAATTTGTTAAAATAGATGTGAGGAAAGGGAATTTTTGGAAAGGAAGCAATTCCAAGGCACAAAAGTAATAAAACTAACTTTTGAAAAGAAACGCTTAAAAAGCTAAATTATATAGAATATCCAAATAACTAATTAAAGGACAAATTTAAAATTTTTAAAAAAGATTTTCTTGGAGGAGTCAAGATGGCGGAGAAGTAGCAGGCTGAGACTACATCAGCTAGCCGGAGATCAGCTAGATAGCTTATCTAAAGATTGCCAACACCTACAAATCCATCGGCAGATCGAAGAGAAAAAGAACAGCAATTCTGGAAACAGTAAAACAACCACTTTCTGAAAGGTAGGACCGGCGGAGAAGTGAATCCA
>NC_081559.1:99970166-99995872 GCF_022355385.1 Mustela nigripes
GGAAGGAGTCAAGATGGCGGAGAAGTAGCAGGCTGAGACTACATCAGCTAGCCGGAGATCAGCTAGATAGCTTATCTAAAGATTGCCAACACCTACAAATCCATCGGCAGATCGAAGAGAAAAAGAACAGCAATTCTGGAAACAGTAAAACAACCACTTTCTGAAAGGTAGGACCGGCGGAGAAGTGAATCCAAAGCGACGGGAAGATAGACCCCGGGGGGAGGGGCTGGCTCCTAGCAAGCGGCGGAGCAATGGCGCACAAAATCAGGACTTTTAAAAGTCTGTTCCGCTGAGGGACATTGCTCAAGAGGCTAAATGGGGTGAAGCCCACGCGGGGTCAGCGTGGCCTCAGGTCCCGCAGGGTCACAGAAGGATTGGGGGGTGTCTGAGTGTCGCAGAGCTTGCGAGTATTGGAACGGGAAAGCCGGCTACAGAGACAGAGCTGACAGTAAGCTCACAGCTCGGTGTTACCTTGAACCGGTCGCAGGCTCAGTGAGCTCGGAGCGGGGCCGGAGGTCAGGCAGACGGGAGTAACTGGGCGTTGTTCTCTGAGGATGCACTGAGGAGTGGGGCCGCAGGCTCTTGGCTCCTCCGGGCGGAGACCAGGAGGCCGCCATTTGTATTCCCGCCCTCTGGAACTCTACGGACAGCATCAGGGAACAAAAGCTCCTGAAAGCAAACCAGAACGCATTACTCAGCCCGGCCCCCTGGTAAGGGCGGTGCAATTCCGCCTGGAGCAAAGACACTTGAGAATCACTACACCAGGCCCCTCCCCCAAGAAGATCAACAAGAAATCCAGCCAAGACCAAGTTCACCTACCAAGGAGTGCGGTTTCAATAACAAGGAGAGCAGCAGAATTCCAGAGGAGGAGAAAGCAAAGCATGGAACTCGTGGCTTTCTCCCTGTGAATTTTTTTTTAGTCTTGCAGTTAATTTAATTTTCTTTCTTTTTTTTCCTTTTTCTCGCCTTTGGGTAAAATTTTCTTTTTAATTTTTACACTTTTATTTTTTAACGTTTTTTAACTAGTTTATCTAATATATATATTTGTTCTTTTTTATATTTTTCTTTATTCATTTTCTTTTTTTAAATTCTTTTCTTTTCTTTTCTTTTTCTCTTTTTTTTTCTTTCTTCCTTTTTGAACCTCTTTTTATCCCCTTTCTCCCCCATCACAATTTGGGATCTCTTCTGATTTGGTTAAAGCATATTTTCCTGGGGTTGTTGCCACCCTTTTATTATTTTACTTGCTCCTTCATATACCCTTATCTGGGCAAAATGACACGACGGAAAAATTCACCACAAAAAAAGAACAAGAGGCAGTACCGAAGGCTAGGGACCTAATCAATACAGACATTGGTAATATGTTGGATCTAGAGTTCAGAATGACAATTCTCAAGGTTCTAGCCGGGCTCGAAAAAGGCATGGAAGATATTAGAGAAACCCTCTAGGGAGATATAAAAGCCCTTTCTGGAGAAATAAAAGAACTAAAATCTAACCAAGTTGAAATCAAAAAAGCTATTAATGAGGTGCAATCAAAAACGGAGGCTCTCACTGCTAGGATAAATGAGGCAGAAGAAAGAATTAGTGATACATAAGACCAAATGACAGAGAATAAAGAAGCTGAGAAAAAGAGGGACAAACAGCTACTGGACCACGAGGGGAGAATTCGAGAGATAAGTGACACCATAAGACGAAACAACATTAGAATAATTGGGATTCCAGAAGAAGAAAGAGAGAGGGGAGCAGAAGGTATACTGGAGAGAATTATTGGGGAGAATTTCCCCAATATGGCAAAGGGAACGAGCATCAAAATTCAGGAGGTTCAGAGAACGCCCCTCAAAATCAATAAGAATAGGCCCACACCCTGTCACCTAATAGTAAAATTCACAAGTCTCAGTGACAAAGAGAAAATCCTGAAACAGCCCAGTCTGTAACATACAATGGTAAAAATATTAGATTGGCAGCTGACTTATCCACAGAGACATGGCAGGCCAGAAAGAGCTGGCATAATATTTTCAGAGCACTAAATGAGAAAAACATGCAGCCAAGAAGACTATATCCAGCTAGGCTATCATTGAAAATAGAAGGAGAGATTAAAAGCTTCCAGGACAAATAAAAACTGGAAGAATTTGCAAACACCAAACCAGCTCTACAGGAAATATTGAAAGGGGTCCTCTAAGCAACGAGAGAGCCTACAAGTGGTAGATCAGTAAGGAACAGAGACCATATACAGTAACAGTCACCTTACAGGCGATACAATGGCACTAAATTCATATCTCTCAATAGTTACCCTGAATGTTAATGGGCTAAATGCCCCTGTCAAAAGACACAGGGTATCAGAATGGATAAAAAAACAAAACCCATCTATATGTTGCCTCCAAGAAACTCATTTTATCCCGAAGACACCTCCAGACTTAAAGTGAGGGGGTGGAAAAGAATTTACCATGCTAATGGACATCAGAAGAAAGCAGGAGTGGCAATCCTTTTATCAGATCAATTAGATTTTAAGCCAAAGACTATAATAAGAGATGAGGAGGGACACTGTATCATACTCAAAGAGTTTGTCCAACAAGAAGATCTAACAATTTTAAATATCTATGCTCCCAACGTGGGAGCAGCCAACTATATAAACCAATTAATAACAAAATCAAAGAAACACATCAACAATAATACAATAATAGTAGGGGACTTTAACACTCCCCTCACTGAAATGGACAGATCATCCAAGCAAAAGATCGGCAAGGAAATAAAGGCCTTAAACGACACACTGGACCAGATGGACATCACAGATATATTCAGAACATTTCATCCCAAAGCAACAGAATACACATTCTTCTCTAGTGCACATGGAACATTCTCCAGAATAGATCACATCCTCGGTCCTAAATCAGGACTCAACCGGTATCAAAAATTGGGATCATTCCCTGCATATTTTCAGACCACAATGCTCTAAATCTAGAACTCAACCACAAAAGGAAGTTTGGAAAGAACCCAAATACATGGAGACTAAACAGCATCCTTCTAAAGAATGAATGGGTCAACCGGGAAATTAAAGAAGAATTGAAAAAAATCATGGAAACAAATGACAATGAAAATACAACGGTTCAAAATCTGTGGGACACAACAAAGGAAGTCCTGAGAGGAAAATATATAGTGGTACAAGCCTTTCTCAAGAAACAAGAAAGGTCTCAGGTACACAACCTAACCCTACCCCTAAAGGAGCTGGAGAAAGAACAAGAAAGAAACCCTAAGCCCAGCAGGAGAAGAGAAATCATAAAGATCAGAGCAGAAATCAATGAAATAGAAACCAAAACAACAATAGAACAAATCAATGAAACTAGGAGCTGGTTCTTTGAAAGAATTAATAAAATTGATAAACCCCTGGCCAGAATTATCAAAAAGAAAAGAGAAAGGACCCAAATAAATAAAATCATGAATGAAAGAGGAGAGATCACAACTAACACCAAAGAAATACAAACTATTATAAGAACATACTATGAGCAACTCTACGCCAACAAATTTGACAATCTGGAAGAAATGGATGCATTCCTAGAAACATATAAACTACCGCAACTGAACCAGGAAGAAGTAGAAAGCCTGAACAGACACATAAACAGTAAGGAGATTGAAACAGTCATTAAAAATCTCCAAACAAACAAAAGCCCAGGGCCAGACGGCTTCCCGGGGGAATTCTACCAAACATTTAAAGAAGAAATAATTCCTACGCTCCTGAAACTATTCCAAAAAATAGAAATGGAAGGAAAACTTCCAAACTCATTTTATGAGGCCAGCATCACCTTGATCCCAAAACCAGACAAGGATCCCATCAAAAAAGAGAGCTATACACCAATATCCTTGATGAACACAGATGCGAAAATTCTCACCAAAATACTACCCAATAGGATTCAACAGTACATTAAAAGGATTACTTACCACGACCAAGTGGGATTTATTCCAGGGCTGCAAGGTTGGTTCAACATCCACAAATCAGTCAATGTGATACAACACATCAATAAAAGAAAGAACAAGAACCGTATGATACTCTCCATAGATGCTGAAAAAGCATTTGACAAAGTACAGCATCCCTTCCTGATCAAAACTCTTCAAAGTGTAGGGATAGAGGGCACATACCTCAATATCTTCAAAGCCATCTATGAAAAATCCACCGCAAATATCATTCTCAATGGAGAAAAACTGAAAGGTTTTCCGCTAAGGTCCAGAACACGGCAGGGATGTCCATTATCAACACTGCTATTCAACATAGTACTAGAGGTCCTAGCCTCAGCAATCAGACAACAAAACGAAATTAAAGGCATCCAAATCAGCAAAGAAGAAGTCAAATTATCACTCTTCGCAGATGATATGATACTATATGTGGAAAACCCAAAAGACTCCACTCCAAAACTGCTAGAACTTATACAGGAATTCAGTAAAGTGTCAGGATATAAAATCAATGCCCAGAAATCAGTTGCATTTCTCTACACCAACAACAAGACAGAAGAAAGAGAAATTAAGGAGTCCATCCCATTTACAATTGCACCCAAAACCATATGATACCTAGGAATAAACCTAACCAAAGAGGCACAGAATCTATACTCAGAAAACTATAAAGTACTCATGAAAGAAATTGAGGAAGACACAAAGAAATGGAAAAATGTTCCATCCTCCTGGATTGGAAGAATAAATATTGTGAAAATGTCTATGCTACCTAAAGCAATCTACACATTTAATGCAATTCCTATCAAAGTACCATCCATCTTTTTCAAAAAATGGAACAAATAATTCTAAAATTTATATGGAACCAGAAAAGACCTCGAATAGCCAAAGGGATACTGAAAAAGAAAGCCAAAGTTGGTGGCATCAAAATTCTGGACTTCAAGCTCTATTACAAAGCTGTCATCATCAAGACAGCATGGTACTGGCACAAAAACAGACACATAGATCAATGGAACAGAATAGAGAGCCCAGAAATAGACCCTCAACTCTACGGTCAACTCATCCTCAGCAAATCAGGAAAGAATGTCCAATGGAAAAAAGACAGCCTCTTCAATAAATGGTGCTGGGAAAATTGGACAGCCACATGCAGAAAAATGAAATTGGACCATTTCCTTACACCACACACAAAAATAGACTCAAAATGGATGAAGGACCTCAATGTGTGAAAGGAATCCATCAAAATCCTTGAGGAGAACACAGGCAGCAACCTCTTCGACCTCAGCCACAGCAACATCTTCCTAGGAACATTGCCAAAGGCAAGGGAAGCAAGGGCAAAAATGAACTATTGGGATTTCATCATGATCAAAAGCTTTTGCACAGCAAAGGAAACAGTTAATAAAATCAAAAGACAACTGACAGAATGGCAGAAGATATTTGCAAACGACATATCAGATAAAGGACTAGTGTCCAAGATCTATAAAGAACTTAGCAAACTCAACACCCAAAGAACAAATAATCCAATCAAGAAATGGGCAGAGGACATGAACAGACATTTCTGCAAAGAAGACATCCAGATGGCCAACAGACACATGAAAAAGTGCTCCATATCACTGGGCATTAGGGAAATACAAATCAAAACCACAATGAGGTATCACCTCACACCAGTCAGAATGGCTAAAATCAACAAGTCAGGAAATGACAGATGCTGGCGAGGATGCGGAGAAAGGGGAACCCTCCTACACTGTTGGTGGGAATGCAAGCTGGTGCAGCCACTCTGGAAAACAGCATGGAGGTTCCTCAAAATGTTGAAAATAGAACTGCCCTATGACCCAGCAATTGCACTATTGGGTATTTACCCTAAAGATACAAATGTAGTGATCCAAAGGGACACATGCACCCGAATGTTTATAGCAGCAATGTCCACAATAGCCAAACTATGGAAAGAACCTAGATGTTCATCAACAGATGAATGGATCAAGAAGATGTGGTATATATACACAATGGAATACTATGCAGCCATCAAAAGAAATGAAATCTTGTCATTTGCGACAACATGGATGGAACTAGAGCGTATCATACTTAGCAAAATAAGTCAAGCGGAGAAAGACAACTATCATATGATCTCCCTGATATGAGGAAGTGGTGATGCAACATGGGGGCTTAAGTGGGTAGGAGAAGAATCAATGAAACAAGATGGAATTGGGAGGGAGACAAACCATAAGTGACTCTTAATCTCACAAAACAAACTGAGGGTTGCTGGGGGTGGGTGTTTGGGAGAAGGGGGTGGGATTATGGACATTGGGGAGGGTATGTGCTTTGGTGGGTGCTGTGAAGTGTGTAAACCTGGTGATTCACAGACCTGTACCCCTGGGGTAAAAATATATGTTTATAAAAAATAAAAAATTAAAAAAAAAAGATTTTCATTATTTGAGAGAGAGAGAGTGAGCACAAGCAGGGGAGGGGAGGGTTGAGGAAGATGGAGATGCAGACTCCCCACTAAGCAGGGAGCCAGACATAGGGCTCGACCCAGGACCCCAAGATCACAATCTGAGCCAAAGACAGATGTTTAACTGACTGAGTCACCCAGGTCCCCCTGAAATTTTTATGGAACCCATGAAATGACTAAGAATTCTAAATATGAAAGAATATAATATATAGAGAGAACAGATATTAGAGTTCAGAGCAGTTGATACTAAGTATTTTTTATAAGAAGTTTCAAAATAATAAATGCTCACTGAATCTTAGGTAAAACTAAGAAAAGGGATGACTGTCTAGTGATATTAAGGTAGAAATGTAAGATGCCTATTTATAGTGACTCAGCAGGCTATAGATAAGAAAAACATGTGACGTATTTTGAACTAGAACTTAATCAAACTTAAGTTATTACAGAAGGAGGAACAAAAAGAATTATAAATAGAAATAAACTAAATGCAATTCTTAAGTACTTTTTTGTTTTTTATAAGAGAATGATAATTCAGAGACCATTTAGTTAATAAAATAAATAACTAGAGGGTTCCCTGTATGTCTCAGTCAGTTAAAAATCAGACTTTTGATTTCAGCTCAGGTTATGGTCTCAGGATTATGAGATGAAGCCCTGAGTTGGGTTGTGTACTTAGCACAGTCTGCTCGCTTTTCTCCCTCTGCCCCTTCCCCTGCTCACGTGCACTCTCTCTCACTAGTCTTCTTCTCTCTCTAAAAATAAATAGATAAATAAATAAATAAATCTTTAAAAGAAATAACTAGAAATTTTTAAAATAGCCAAAAATCAAAGAAATATTAAAATATGTAAAAGAAATTGTTATGACCTAACTTATGAGACCTCTAAATTCATTTATTAAAAGGGTGTATTCAAATAGACTTTTTTTTAAAGAAAAGGTTGGGTGGGGGCAGAAAGTCAATGTCAATCTGCTTTTACAAAAACACATTTAAATGCTTGTAGTGTTGCTTGTGGTAGGTCTGTGGCAGAAGAGCAAACCACTTCTGCAGGCTAAGAATAGCAAGAGGACTCCCAGTTCAGGACACAAGGAATTTTTTTTTCCTTTTCTCCCTGGCAAAAGTCTATAGAAATTATATTAAAAGATTAAATGCATTTTATAATGAAAATATCTAAAGGAGATGGATCCTGAATGCACAAGATACTTCAATAAATTTATAGTAGATCAAAAGGGAGTAGAAACCTTGTGAATGACATGGAAATAAAGCAGTAATCTGACAAGGACCATATTCCCTGTAGAATCCCTGGAAGCTTGGACATGTCTAATGAAGGGATGGAGTGAGAAGAAGGGGTATGTGTTCATTCAAAGTTGGTCTGGTTAGTCACCACGCCAGTTGTCTCCCCACACTAACTTACACCTTCTCTGCTCACCTCATCCTCGATTCCTAAATATATTTTATTCTGGGTAAAACCCAAAGGATTATCTTCTAAAAAGGCAGAAGCACTTAAATGGAAGATAATTTGATAGTTTAGATGTATGGCAATTATTACCAACAGGTAGATTCTCCATCAAATTTCATTCTGATAAAAGTATTTAATAGGGGTGCCTGGGTGGCTCAGTGGGTTAAGCCACTGCTTTTGGCTCAGGTCATGATCTCAGAGTCCTGGGATCGAGTCCCACATCGGGCTCTCTGCTCAGCAGGGAGCCTGCTTCCCTCTCTCTGTCTCTGCCAGCCTTCCTACCTACCTGTGATCTCTCTCTGTCAAATAAAATAAAATAAAATATTTTAAAAAAAAAAGAAAAAAGAAAAAAAAAGTATTTAATATAAAAAAATTAAATGGGTGCCTTGGTGGCTCAGTGGGTTAAGACTCTGCTTTTAGCTCAGGTCATGATCCCAGGGGCCTGGGATTGAGACCCACATGGGGCTCTCTGCTCAGCAAGGAGCCTGCTTCCCTTCCTCTCTGTCTGGCTGCTTCTCTAGCTACTTGGGATCTCTGTCTGTCATATAAATAAATAAAATCTTAAAAAAACAATTAAAAAAAACAAATTGCTCACTTTATAATAAATAATGCTCTTTATGTAAATTTTCATGTCAACACAAGATTAAAACATAATTAAATATCCCAAATCAAAGAAATCATAGTGTAAGAGAATGGTTAATGAGCACTGAAACCTCTGAATAATATACTTAATTTCAAATAATTGTTATAATAAGTCAGAGCAGGCTATCTGTGGGGCAGATGAGGGAGGTGTGGGAGGCCCAAATTCTACTGGCTTAATAAATATAAATTTGTTGTGGCTCATAAACAGTTAAATGCAGAGTGACTGCTATGTGACCATCATTCACTCAGAGGCCCTTGGCCTTTTGTAGGTTTCAGCATTACTGGAGAATTAGGGAGTAAACAAAATGAAGAATTTTAATACTTTAGAAACTTTGGATGGTTCTTATCATGATTATCTTTGGTTTGAAGTTTCTATTAGTAGATTTGACAGATTTGCTAATCGATTTGGCGAATTCTACTTAAAATAAGTAATTAAATGTGTTTCTTGATAATGTGGATAAAAATTTCTGAATATTTGATTTGAAATAAAAAGTTGGACATAAAACTCCAGTGTGAATCAGCACATATTACTGATGCAAATGTATACATTATTATCATCTATTATTTAAAGAAGTCTTAACATTGCTGTCTTCCTATTTTCAACATTGATGATTAGAAAAAAAATAGACTTAATTAGTCAATAACAAAATTTTAAGAGTATTCATACTTTTCAAGACACTCTAGGAAAAATACATGCAAAATAGTACAAATGAGAGCGAACAATAAAATACAAATGAAAATTTTTAAAAAAGAATTAACACCATTCATTAACATCAGTTGATTAATTAACTAACATTAGAAAATGTTAAAAATGAATGCTCAGGGTGCTAAAACCTAAAATGCATAAAACAAATAATTTAAAAAAAGAACCCTATTAAGTAAACTCAAAATTTATTTACTCTTAGAATAAAAAAAGAAAACTGTAACAATGATGGATAAATATCATATATAGTAAGTAAAAGAAACTTGAAGACAAAAGCAATCATATTGTCTGCTTCCATTTACAATAAAACTCAAAACTAGGCAAGCGATAGTGTTAGAAGTCAGGATGGCAGTAACATGTTGGATGGCAGTCTCTAGAGGAGCCATCCAAGTGGGTTCTCCTGTTTCTGAGAATTTTGTTTCTTTGTCTGGATACTTGGTTACATAAGTATGCACACTTCATTAATGCTTATTGATATTGATTCTTATCAGTCTCATGATGACAAAATTGCTTGTCTATGTATGTTATACCTCCATAAAATATTTTTAAAGGCAAATACTTTAGTTATAGGAACAAATCATAAAGTATTCATGAATTACCATAAACATTACCAAAACTCTTTAGGACCTAGGAATAAATCTACAAAACTTTGCTAAATAAAAATGACAGACTTGAATAATTGAGTAGGCAGATATTCCTTGGCTGTGGTAATTAGAACAGGTTAATCAAATAAGGGTGAAATATGGCATTTTCTTTAAGGAAATGCAGGGAGAAGACATGACCCTTTCCAACTGATCGTGAACAGATGGGAAACACTTTTATCGACATTAGTGGAACAGAAGAGAGATTAAAAATGAGACAGTGGCTGAGAAACAGGCCAGACCCTTGATCAAATCATGCTAGTTCACCTTTCCTTTGTATCATTCCTGTCATATAAATTAATAAGCATCCTTACTGGAACACTTCTCTCCCCCAATCTGTGTCTAGTAACTATGGGATACCAAGAACCCATGGGAAAATAGACTTAGTTCCTACCCATGCTGCTCTCAGGCATCCTATCAACGATTATAGATTCAATATTTATGTCCCCTCAAAATGTATCTGTTGAAACCATACCACTCCCAACTCCTATACCCACCATGTGATGGTATTAGAAGGTGGAACCTTTGAGAGATAATCAGGATTATATGAAGTCCCGAGGGTGAAGCCCTCATAAATGGGATTAGTACCTTTAGAAGAGTCATGAAAAATTTGCTTCCTTTTTCTGCTTTCTGCCATACAACATGTCCTGCCTGAAATATGAACAACCTCCAAGCTTGTTACACAAATGAATTAAGTCTCCAAGATAAGTAATGGAGAAGTAGTACTTAAGATCATGATTCTTATTTTGAAAGATCCTTTCCCTGGGTTCTATAATCCTTGGCCTCTATTCAGATTACAAAGAAGGGCTCAATAGTTTTAGTAAGTTTCTTTGTTTCACATAATAGTGGCTTGACTACAACATTCTCTTCTTTGAAAAGAAGGATCTCCCTCTGGGCAGCTGAGAAACAATACTTGAAAGATAATGTTTGATCATGATACAATAGAATTAAGGTTAAAGCCAATAATTCCCTGACACCAATATTTAAATGTAGAGTCTAAATTGTCAGACCTCTTTCTTTTCATCCTTTTCAATAGAAGTGAGCATGCAGGTGTTAGAGTATTGAAGAAAAGCTGCAAGGTTTTAAGGGGCACAAAATAATCAGTTGAAATAACAAAAGAAAACCAATCAACTGGGTGCTATGAGTATATAAACAAATGATGAGGGTTACTTTTATTTAATGAATTTAATTCACACGGTTACAAAAATAAATCATCTCAAAAGAATCCCAAAGCACTAACTTAACTCTTTTCGGTTGACAGCCTTATCTCTCCTGTTACTAGTCAACCAGTTTATATTCAAATACCTCCACTGATAAGGTCACATTATCTCTTGATACACTGCATTTTCTTTTTGGCCAAATGTAATTACAAGGAAGTTCTTTGAAATTTATGACAAAATTTTTTCATCTTGTAAAATCCAAACATGCATATGATCTTTACCCCTTTGAATCACAAAAAGCAAAGTTACTGACTCTTCTGTACAATAGTTTCCAAATGTCATTTGCAAAACAATCTTCTAAAATATGTGTTGTTCTTTTCTTTTTAAAGATTTTATTTATTTATTTGACAGATAGAGATCATAAGTAGGCTGAGAGGCTAGTAGAGAGAGAGGAGGAAGTAGGCTCCCTGCTGAGCAGAGAGCCTGGTGTGGGGCTCGGTCCCAGATCCTGGGATCATGATCTGAGCCAAAGGCAGCCAAACCCACTGAGCCACCCACATGCCCCAAAATGCGTGTTATTCTTATTTTATATTTAAGTACTCTAAGCCTGACATAACTAAAAAAACAAAAACAAGTATGACTGCTATATATCCAAGAATTATCATGTAGACACTGCAGCCTAGAACTATCACAATTTTTAGGTGAATGCATTCTAAGTGTGATCCAAATGGTAATAAATTTAAACTCCTTTAATTTCTCTTTGCCCATCGTATCTTACTTGTGTTATGTATATGTGTTATTTATCAGGAACTGTGACAATGGCAGGAATTTCTGTGGAGACTCTACTATGCAGGTAAAGAAAGATAAATACAATTGCATGGGGATTTTACAACATGTAAAGTGTTGTGAGAGGAATTTAAGAAAAATAATGATGAGGGAACAGAAGGCTGGCTGAGGACAAAGCAAAAGCTGACACCCTCCAAACTTGCCCCACGCCCACTCCTGGGTGGGACATATGTGACATTCTTTAGGAATATCCCACCCATCTTCATGTTAATACCTTGCTAGAGGGCAAATTTGGTATTTGGTATCTTGTAGGTCCTCTTTAGCATATGAAAGTTCTATTGAAACATCCCTTTTCCTGACTTCCCCCACGCCCATGGTACATAACCTGCCATCCTTCACATCCCCAGGGCAGCAGCTCTTTCTGCTCATGGGTCCTGTCCCTGTGCTTTAATAAACCACCATTTTGCACCAAAGATGTCTCAATAATTTTTTCTTGGTCATTGGCTCTGGACCTCACTCCACCAAACCTCACCTATATTCTAAAACGTCATCATTTGGTGCCCGAACATGGGGGCTTTGAGTCTTTCTTTGCATTTGGTCTCTGAGATTCGGTGCAAAATTCGTGAGTACTTTCTTCTTCCTTTACTCTCATTTCAGGGGCTTTTCAAGGAGTATGGTTTTATTGGAACACTTGCATGTTGATTGTTCAGGCTGTAATCCTCTAGCCCAGGGCTACTCTTTGGGGAGGAGAATGTCTGCCTTTTGGCTGGAAGTTAGTACCCTGGCCCAATGGTAATAAGACCCAGAAACTTGATGCCCTCTCTTTATTCCTGTTCTTACACAAAGTTGTCTGTCTTGGGCATGGGACAGCCACCTAAGTCACCAGGATGGCTGCCAATCTTAAGATTCCCATGTGAAGTTTCCTCCTGATTGATCTAATGTGATCCCCTAGAAGAAGCCTAGCCACTTCTGGCTGTGGGACCTCCACTGGGAGCCCACTGAAACCAGGACCCAACTGAATTAAAACACAGCTGGGGACTATTTCCAAGGGAAGTTGGCTGTAAGGACCACACATGTTGGAATGTCACGTAGACCATGATGGATTTCAGTCTTTACTATTTCTTGTGTCTTCTACAAACTACTTAAAGCTATGAAATTGGGTAATTTCCCCTTGCCAGACTTTTCTAGTATTTCCATGGGTTAAAAAGGCAAGACACTATGCAATCTTAAGGACAGATGATGGCATGGCATGACACAGTATTTTGGTCCATTCACCAGGTATCCTTCGGCAGCCTTGGATGTTATGGGGGAGGGGAGGGGCACTGGCATCCCTCCAGGGCCTTTTACAGCAGGAATACCTTCCCGGGGAAGGCAGGATCCTGATCAATAGCGATGTATTGTTGAGGGCTGCCTCCAGCCATTTTTGACACATGGGAACCTCTGACATATCCTGAGTGATAAACCACCCAGGAGTCAGGGGGAATTTGGTAATGGACCCTCTTTACTTTTCTGGGAGCATGGCCTCAGTAGGCTTCTTCAGTTCCCAAGGACCCTACCACGGGGTGCCTTTTAACCCACTGGAAATAATTTGGATTGCAAAACTTAGGAAAGGACTGAACTCCTGGAACACTACATGGCCTCAGTGGGATCTATCAGTTAGATCTCCTCTGCAGGAAGCAGGGAAAATGCACTAGGATACCTTCATTGCTCTACACCAAGACCCCAACCTAAGGGAGTTTTGCAGAATGTGCTTGCCCAAATGGATC
This sequence comes from Mustela nigripes, assembly GCF_022355385.1. NCBI lineage: Eukaryota > Metazoa > Chordata > Mammalia > Carnivora > Mustelidae > Mustela > Mustela nigripes. Next base: position 99,983,693 of record NC_081559.1, read on the forward strand.
AGCTAGTAAACTCCCTCCTGTTATATTGGATAATAATTATCTAAATAAGCCTTCTCTTAGTAAACCCAAGTTGCTGGAGGTTATATACACCATCCCTAGCAAAGAGGACTCTGACTTTCTCTCTCTGTGTTCCTCCTAATAGATGTGGGGTTTCTCCCTCACTCATTTCTCATGTTAATGGCTATAACTGGCGCCAGCTGGGGTTAGTCTAACTCAAGAAGGAGACTTTAAGGAATATTCCCAAGCAGCTGCTGAAACTCCCTTTGTTTTGAGGAAATTCCCTGTCTTCTGTGGCCTGACGTGGACTGCCTAACCCCTCCCCCTTGTTATCGGGGAAAACACGGTATCTGCTCCTCTGTTGGGGCTGATGAGCTCTAAAACTGGGAACTCTTTCTCTGCCTTCTGGCAGCACTTTGTCTCTTCTGCCTCCCCCTTCTCCTGTTTCTGCCATCTTGGGTACAGCCTGCATAACCGGCCTGCATGCCATCCACAGTGCCTCCTGCCCCGTGGCTCCTTCTCCCTTCACTGCCAAGGAGCAAGAAGAGCACCCCCTGGACCTAACACCCCCAATGCCAGATTTCCCCACCTGTGTCTCAGGTAAGCACTGAAAATGGGGTGGGCCCAGGTGGAACGTAAATCAGTAATTAAACTAAGTTAAGTTTGTTGGTTTAATTAAGTTAGACATGTCTTTGAAGTTATAGAGGTTAATGTGAAGCTTTTATTCTATCAAGGTTTATTGAAGGTCAAATAACCTTGTGTTAACTCTGTTGGGGTGTTCACAAAAAGATGACTAAACTAATAGCTCATTGTCTGTCTCAAAGTTTTCATGGGTACTGAGATAGCTTCCAAAGTCTTTGGTAACCTGAAAGTTTAGTTTTGCTTGGATAACAAATGGAATAAATTTGTTGGACACCTAGATCTTTTAAATTGGATAAAATGCTAAGTCATTAATTACTGGATGTTGGTTTATGCTTTTGACTTCTTACAGCAAAGAAAATAAATATTTAAATTTGTTGGTAAACATGTTTTGTGCTTAACTGATTCATAAATTTACCATCTAAAGAAGTCTGTTGTAACAGTTCACAATCAGTTAATAACTGAGTAGAGACTAAGGTGTTTCTAAGAGTACAAAATTCTAACTGTAACTAAGACTAATGGAATAAGGGAAACAACTCTGTATGTGGAAAAGTAGATACATAAGAAAGATGAGGAATGGGAATGCATTTTGTTAAAGATAAAAAGTAATTTTGTTCTAAATGAGATGGTTGTTTGGAAAGAAATGGCTTGGGACAAAATCTAAATGTAAAAAAAAGTTAGTAGAAGGTTTGTGAAGGGAAATCTTCAGAAAAAGAGTTTGGGTATGGTCAGGACTGACTAAAATTGAAATGAATGGGTTTTAAAGGTACATTGGAATAAGATTAAAATTGTCTCCATTCAAAAAGACAGTTTTCTTAAATTGATCTGTTAGGAAGAAAAACCATTTTCCACATTTTGCCTAAATCAGGTCTTTAACATCCCTAATTATATTTAGGCATGTCCTTTAAAACTTTATAAGGCTTTAGTAAATGTTGATAAGATTTAAATTGTAAATGAAATCTTTCTAACTAATTATGCTTTTTCTTAGTATGCTAAGTTACTCAGGAGGTACTGCTAAACAAATGATAAAACTTGAGTTACATTTGGGTAAATGCTATAACTATTCTAGAGATTCTATGCATTTCCTAAAGTTTTAATGTTTTGATAGATCATCACTTGATATTGTACTTATTGAGGTGTTACATGTCAATGGGTCGTAGGATAACTTGGGTTTCCTTGTCTACAGTATCGTTAACAATCAGATCATTAACAATGGTCCATTTTTGAGGTTTTTTTTTTTTTGTCATTTATAATTATTCTGATTCTCCTGTAAAATGAGTTTTATCTTAAAGGAGATTTATAAAAAAAGACTTTCAGGACAACACAGGTATTAAATATCTTTAAGATCAGAACTGAAATAAATAAGAATTTCCAGAACTAAATAAAGCTGCTTTCAAACTAAACCAGAATTAATAACATGGGACTAAATGAACTAAAAGATTATAGTGTTATGTCTCTTATTTTAGACATTTCTCATTCTCTAATGTTTGCTCTTCCAGACTAAGAAAAATTTTACTTAAGTTACCTGTAACTTACAGAAATGTAAAAATATTCATTTGTAAATAAATCAGTGCATACAACTTTTCTATCTGAACCCTCTGAAACTCAAATGGTCTCAATAAGCATTCTTCCATGGCAATCAGTCATTTGCATAAGTTCAGTAAGAATCTGTTCTCCTTGTAACAGGACACCATTGGAAACATGGGTTATTTTACCAAGGTTCTGACTGGAAGGTCGTATTTCAAAAAGACATGCATAGACTCAGATATGACCAAATAGCTTTAAGGAGCTAAGGTTGACTTTATGAAAACTAGAGTCATAAAGTCCCTTGGAACTTTTGGTCTGGTACCTTGCTTACTGAGTTCCAAACGGCCTCACCAGTGAGTAAAGAATGTCACCTCCTGGGACATGCAGGAACCTCAGGATACTTTGGGGTCCTCAGGAAGAGGAATTTGCCCAAATCGACAGGTATTGCAGGCATGTCTGATGGCAAGTACTTGGCTTGGCTTCTGGCCTGGAGAGGCAACTAAAAGTTCAACCTAAAGATTCCTTATAAGAAGTTCCAGCAAAGCAGATTCTAAAAGACCGATATGATCACTCACTGTTATTGCTGAGCTTATGAAAATAATTAGGCCAAATCTGTTTAAACTGGACTTGTTTTCCAGATAAATTAGTCCTAATTTGGCTATCTCTGGAAATAAGGGTTATTTTAGAAAGAAATTATGTTTCAGTAATGCACCTTTGTGGATGTTAAGTTCTAGATTTGATTGTCTTTAAATGTTTGTTTACCTAAGCTAGACAACTAGAGGTAAACTTAAGAGAATTTACCACAGTGAATCATATACAGAAAATCTTCTCCTGATTATTCTGTGGGGATAATAACAACCCCATGGGCACATAATTATTTAAGCAGCTGAAAAATGGATTAATTCCCCAATAATTGTATAACTCAACTATCACCTTGACCAATTCTGAGGGGCTACAATAATTGCCTAAAATCCAGAAGCATACCCCACTCCATAGGCTTAACTATGGATTTGTGGAGATAATGAATGGCCCTCAAAGTAGCATTTCTCTATTAAAATGCTATAGTAATACAAATGTGAAGCAGCTTTACAAAATAAAATGACATTAAATGTTTTAACTGCTACACAAGTTAGGAGTTGTACTATCACAAAAATAAAATACTATGTTTATGTTGCAAATGACCACAAAATATTTCTTGGGTTCTAACATACTCTATTTGGCACTTTAAACAGTCCCTCTCTCCTTTAACTAATTAAACTCCTGGACTGGAAAAGGGGTTTTTTGTCAACTAGCAAAAAACTTACTTGAGCTTCATTTTCTTTTTGTAACACTAATCATGTTTTGCTGTTTTCTCCCATGTCTCCTCACCTGGCTTCTACTCCTTTGCTGCCATAACTTCCACAGATGATCCTTTACACTTGGGAAGATCATCTGAGCAGTCTGCCTTGGATTCAGCTACCTCTGTCTTTTGTAACTCCCTTATACATTTACCAACTGACCCGAGTTTACCCGAGTAGGTAGGGACAACTCTATACCCCTGTTCAGCAGGAAGATGTTACAGAAGCTGAGGCCTTCAACCTTCAACAACTTTAAAGTTTTAAGGATCAAAATTGTTCAGGGTGGAATGATGATGGAACAGAAGGCTGGCTGAGGACAAAGCAAAAGCTGACACCCTCCAAACTTGCCCCACCCCCACTCCTGGGTGGGACATATGTGACATTCTTTAGGAATATCCCACCCATCTTCATGTTAATACCTTGCTAGAGGGCAAAAAGTCCTTGCCAATGGCAAAGCCTCTGGTATCTGGAATCTTTGTAGGTCCTCTTTAGCATATGAAAGTTCTATTGAAACATCCCTTTTCCTTACTTCCCCATGGTACATAACCTGCCACCCTTCACATCCCCAGGGCAGCAGCCCTTTCTGCCCATGGGTCCTGTCCCTGTGCTTTAATAAACCACCATTTTGCACCAAAGATGTCTCAATAATTTTTTCTTGGTCATTGGCTCTGGACCTCACCTCACCAAACCTCACCTATATGCTAAAACTTCATAATAAGAGTCTCAGAAGGCATATAATATGATGAGGTGACCAGTCTGGGGGAACTCAGGCTCTGTTGGAGTAGATCTTGTTTAAAGTACAGTAAGTTCATATTGTTCAGAAATGAAGGGTGAAGGCAGAGGAATGCACCTTAGGTGAAAACACAAGGATCTCATAAGCACCACTGATAAAGACATTGGCCTTTAAGAAAAAAGGAGCCCGCTGAATTTTTTGAATAGTTGGGTGAAAAAAACAATCTGAGGGGTTTGAAGTGGCGGAGGGGGGGGTGGGAGGTCGGGTTACCAGGTGGTGGGTATTATAGAGGGCACGGATTGCATAGAGCACTGGGTGTGGTGAAAAAATAATGAATACTGTTTTTCTGAAAATAAATAAATAAATTTAATAAAAAAAACAAAAAAGAAAAAGATACTGGTTTTCAGGACAACATGAATCTATTGAATTATTTGAGTGGGGTTGGGTAACAGGATTTTATTTACATATCCAAAGGATCCCTAATGTCAGCTGGCCATTTTCATGTTTTTTTGTTGGTTGATTTTGTTTTGTTGGCTTGCACTCTGTATTGGGGCTTAATTATCTATAAGATAAAAAACTGGCAGAACTGAAATAAACAAAACATTTATTTGAAATTCAAGAAGCACAGATTTGGGTAGCAATCCAAAGTCCGTCCCACTATGGATCAAAAGCCAGGGATTTTTTTAAAGTCTAAAAGGGAATGCTTGTATATGTCATTTACAAAGAATTTTGATTGGTGCTGGTAGAAGAAAACTGATCTTGGCTAAACATAATTGGTTGCTAAGGCTATCGCTAAGCAAAAATCCATGATTGCAGCAAGTTGCAGGTATTTGTGTAGACAGTCCTTGGAGTCTTTGTGGTTTGGCCCAGTTCAGAAGTTCATGGTTCCAGTCAGTGAGGACCTGTGTAAGGCCACCTCCTCAATGGCCCCCAGCTCCATTTAAAATGCCTGACAGAAGTGACTCCCATTTTACTTCACCTTTCACAGTATTAACAAGCCCTACAGGTAATTCTGATGCCTGCTAATGTTTGAGAACCCCTGAAGGAGGTTTTTATTTAGAACATTTGTTTCCCTAATCCTGACTGCACATTAGAATCATGGGGGCTTGCTGAGCTTACTTTAAAAAACAAACAAACAAAACCCCCAAATCTCTAAACCTATTTAATTGGTCTGGTGTGAAACCTGGGCATTGGTACATTTTAAAACTTATTTTAAAGTATAAATGTCTTTGAAAACCACTGGGTTAGGAATTAAACTCTTGTTGACCCTGAAACGATTTCCTATGACTGGGAAGACAAATGGTGATAAACTGTGAGAACGGCTTCTAGTTTCCACTGGAATTTTTGGAATTGGGATGTGGTTGGCCTTAAAAAGAGGATCTTAATGCCAGGGTGCTCATTGAAAGTACAACCTTGGCAGTAGCCAAGAATATTCCCAGTAGCTAATACTGTGGAAGAACTAAATCTTTTAAGATTTTCTGCATTGGAACTGAGAGCCCTGTAGGGTGTGAAGATGAGGGAAGAGGTGATATCCCATAAAAGCAGGAGCAGTAGAGATGAGTCTAGCTGAATGTGTACAGTCATGATCAGGCCTTCCCCTATTCTGACACTATACACCTTGAGATGCTCATATAGTCTCATTAAGACAAGGGAAACCCCAATATCAGATGCAATTAAATAGCCAAAAGCTTAGTTCTCTGGCTTCTAAAATCAAAGTCTAGAAAATAAATTCTATAGTTTAACTGTTTAATAGTCTCTGTTTACCAATTTACAGAGAATAAGAACAAGTTCAAACTCTTGACTGAGAAGTGATCTTTAATATGTTGCAAATGATTAGAAATAACTAGTTGCTTAATTGTAGGACCTGAAACCATAACATTCTTAAAACAAAATGTGGATGGTCAGCTCCATGACATTGGTCTTGGCAATGATTTTTTGGATTTGACACCAAAATCAAAATTAATAAAAGCAAAAATAAACAAGTGGGACCACATCTATTTAAAAAGCTTCTGCACAGCAAAGGAAACCATCAATAATATGAAAAGGCAAACTACTGAATGGAAGAAAATTTTTGCAAATCATGTATCTGATACAGGGTTGATAGCCAAAATATAAAAGGACAACTTGATAGCAAAAAAGCAAGAAATCCACTTTAAAAATGGACAGAGGATATAAGAAGACATTTTTCCAAAGAAGACATACAGATGACCAACAGATACATGAGAAAATGCTCAACCTTGCTAATCATCAGGGAAATGCAAACCAAGACCACAAATGAGATATCACCTCTAACCTATTAGAATGGCTACTATCAAAAAGACACATGCTACTGGGGATGTGGAGAAAAGAAAACCCATGTGCACTATTGGTGGGAATGTAAATTGGCACAGCCACTATAAAAAACCGTATGGAGGTTCCTTAAAATATTAGAAATAGAACTATCACGTGATCCAACAATTCCACTTCTGTGTATTTATCTGAAACAAAACACTAATGCAAAAGGATAGCCACTCTCCCATGTTCATTATAGCATTATCTGCAGTTGCTAAGATATGAAAATTCCTTAAATGTCTATTGATGTATGAGTGGATAAAAAAATATGGGATATACCTCTAATGAACTATTATTCAGCCATTAAAAAGAAAGAAATCTTGGTGTTTGCAACAACATGGATGGGCAATGGTGTGACAGTCATAGAAAAAGAAGTACTATGTGATCTCACTTATATGTAGAATCTAAACAAAACAGTAAGCTCATAAATACAGAGGACAGAGCAGTGATTCATTGCTGGAGGCTAGGGGTGCAGGTATGCAAAATACATGAAGGGAATCAAAAGGTACAAATAGAAAAATAATTTTTTTAAAAATAGTTGCTCAATTTCAGCATTTTAAGATTAATATTTAAGCATTTTTGTTTATGCAAATCATGCATAAATTAACTTGGTAAGTATTTTAGAGACAAACTATCAAAACCACTTTTTGCATCATAGCCTAGTAAAAAATAACAACAGAACAACAATGTTTTTGTCATATTTAGTGCTTATTTCCCTTTAGGCAATGTATTAAATACTTTGAGGCTATTATCCCATAGAGATTTCACCATTATGATCCTTCTTTTGAAAAGAAAGTTTCCCAAGGGAAAAGCAGGATAAAACTTGCTTAAGGTGCATGGCTTAATAAGTGATAAAGATAATCCAGGCAGTATAACTAAATTATCACTATTGAGTCATATAATGTTCTAGATAGATCCAGATAGATGATGATAGATAGATAGATGTAGGTGTGCAAGCCCCAAATCCTCACATGGCAATAGGTCTAACATATTTTCATAAGAACATACTTTGCATTATTGTAATAACACTGGACATAAAAAAGAATAAAAGTAAAGAAGAGAGGGAGGGATAGAGCGAGGAAAGAAGGAAGAAGGAGAAAGAGGGAAAGCAGGGGAGATGAAGGGGGTGAAGGAAAGTAAAAGAGAGAGAGAGGGAAAGGATGATAAACAGAGAGAGACAAATACATAAAGACACTCATTCAAATAAAATCTTCAAATCCAAATGTCAAAACCCATTGACACAGATTCAAACTATCATGTTCCTAAACCTTCTCTTATACCCTTACAAAACCGAGTTTTAGCAAGAACCCTGCTAAGTCAGTTTAACCAGAATACCCCAGTGTCAATATCTGATCACCAACTGATCCCATTGTATCTGATTAGGTTCCTCAAATTTAAAACCCCCCCTCACCCCCATACCAAGGTGATGTCTGATTATCTTAAACTGTCTATAGCAAACAATCCTATTAGGCCGGTTTGCCAGAATACCCCTTATCTCTGATGTTTCCTCTTAGTAATTTTCCACCCACTGATTTGCTCCTTGCCTCCAAGTTTCTACTTGCCCATGCTGTATTTGGAGTTAAGCACAATCTCTGTCACCCAACTGTAAAATTCCATATACCTGTTGCAACTGTCCTGAATAAAAACAGTCTGCCTTGCCATCTTTAAAAAGTGTCATTATTTTTTTTCTCTGATGCCTCAAAGAAACAACAGCCCACAAAAAAGCAAAATCAACAATGAACCTGCTGCACATGCAATTAATTACTAGAATAGAATGATACTCTTGAAAATAATTATATAGAGAATGTTCAAGGAATTAAGTGAAGACTTCCACTAAAAATAGTAGTAAATAATTCTTGAAAAACAGGCAGAAATAAAACAAGATCCTGTGGGTTTTTTTTTACAGTAAAAAAAACTCATTAGAAATATTGGCAATGAGTAATATAAACATTGAGATAAAAAATAAAACAGAAGATATAATCTCTATATGGCAGAGGTGAAGAAGTATTACACAGTTGTGAGCTCTCCTCCAGAACATAGCATGGAGAGGCAAAGACATAAAATTATGAAATTAAGAGACAAGGATTGATAGAGAGATTCCAGCATTTATTTTACAGTATTTTGAAAAGAAAGAAATGGAGGAAATGGAGGAGAAAAAATATTTGAATAGAGAATTGTTGAGAAATTTTCAGAAATGAAAAAGAGTGAAATCTGAGAAATAAGCAGCAATATTTTTTAAAAAGACCTGTCATCATGAAATTATGGAAGATGATGAATAAAGACAAAGTTCAAATTCTTTCAGAGAAAAAAACCAAGGGTATTTATGAAGTAGTAATAATAAGATCAATAATACATTTTCATCAGCAGGAATAAAAGCCTGATAATAGCAGAGTCATATCCGAAAAAGGCTAAGGAGCCACATTACCAACCATGTTATCATACAAGAATGAATACAAATATGTATAAATATATACAAATGCAAAGAATCATTTTACATATAAAAGACTAATAACTGGTGTTAGCTCAGTTGGTTTACTGAGTTAGCTCAGTTGACTCTTGGTTTTGGCTCTGGTTATGATCTAATGGTTGAAAGACAGAGAAATTCTTTCTCTCTGCTCCTCTACTCCCCCTCTTTCTCTCTCTCTCTCAAATGAATAAATCTAAAAAAACAAAACAAAAACAAAAACAAAAAAAAAAGACTAATACTTTACTACTGACTTGACTTCAACAAGAAATACACTGATTCCAGATGGAAGAGATGGGAATATGATTAATTTTAAAAATCATAGATAATTATGTAAAACAGTCAAAAGGGATAAAACTTACAAAATGCTATGATGTAGGGAAAGGATAGTCTATGAATAAACTGCTAAGGTCTACATCGTCGTCAGAAGGAAAATACATATAACAATGGACTTACTTAAACAAATTTATTACATATGCACCTTAAAAATAACTGTAATTACAGAAACTAAAAAATACAACTAATAGCATAGAAATCAGAAGAAAAGAGAGGGAATAGAGAAAAAATATCTCAATATAACAGATGGCAGAAGCGTTAAAAGAATAGATGGAGACCACAAAATAAATGAGTAGAACATTTATTTCTGTATTAGTAAATACATAACATATATATAAATGATTGAGTTAGACAAAAAAAGAAGATGGAAAATTATATATATTAATTAAATATCAATTACAAAAGCAAAAAATTTGGAATAGTAATATGACTATCAGAGAGAATGTAATTAAGGTAAAAATCACTATGAAGAATTAAGATAATCCCTATAAAACAACAAAGAGAATAATTTATTAAGAGGATATGAAAATCTCATTCTGGGGCACCTGGGTGGCTCAGTAGGTTAAGCCTCTGCCTTCAGCTCAGGTCATGGTCTCAGGGTCCTGGGATCGAGCCCCACATCGGGCTCTCTGTTCAGCAGGGAGCCTGCTTCCCTCTCTCTCTGCCTGCCTCTCTGCCTACTTGTGATCTCTCTCTCTCTGTTAAATAAATAAATAAAATCTTTAAAAAAAGAGAAAATCTCATTCTATGAAATATATATAGTCCTGAAATATATGCAATAGCCATCTTTTGAGAAAAATTTAATTTTTTTCAGAGAAAATATTTATTTGATAAAATTATTGAGATATAATTTGCATACCATAAAATTCACCCATTCAAAATGTAAATTCAGTAATTTTAGTAAACTTACAGAATTATGTGACCATTACCACAGAGAAGAATCTTAAAGTCCCATAATTATTATAGAGAAGTTTTTTAAAAAGATTTTATTATTTATTTGAGAGACATAGAGAGCACACAAGCAGAAGTAGGAGCAGAGCAGAGCGAGAAGCTGAGCAGGGAGCCCCATGCAGGAGCTCAATCCCAGGACCAAGGGATCATGACCTGAGCTGAAGGTAGGAGCTTAGGCAACTGAGCCATGCATGTGTTCCATAGTAGAGAATTTTAATACATTTTCACAATAGACATATAGATCAAGCAAGTAATTTAGGATTAAAGTGTTAAACTAATCTAAAATACAGAGCAGACTTCATAGAAGACAGATTGTATGACTATGCTCCATGTTTTGTACTTGTTTCTACTGAAATAAGTATTTGCTAAATGTTAAAGTGTTCTCTCAAATTGAAATTTTCTTGTCTTTTGCCATTTTCTTTATTTGATTTGAATGCATATACTCTTTGGGAATTAATTCAACTTTATTTTACTGAAATATAACAAAGGCATTTGCCACTTAACATGAACAATTTGTTCTGGATGAAAATACTAACTAAAAGCCTATTTGCCATCATTTTAAATGGAGAAACTCATAGTGCATTAAAAATTAACCCTCCCCGGCTCCTAACAATTTCTAAAATAGCACTAAAATACAGAAAATGTGTGTGTGTGTGTGTGTGTGTGTGTGTGTGTGTGTGTATTTAAAAGCTTATTTTACTTCTGGCTTTATAATTTTCTTTAACACCTATTTTGGGGATTCATTTGAACACTGGGCATTTAGCAAAACCTCAATAAAAAAGAAAAACACCATGGGAAGGAGATCAGGACAAATACCATAGCAGAGAGCCTCTCACAAAACTGATGCTGTGATCTCCTAGTACCATAAACATCCAAATACAATGTCCTTTTATTGACATCTAATTCAGGATCTTTACAGGTGATCCTGACTTTTTGTGTCCTCATCCTGTGGAATGTTACTCAAATCTTTTCTAAGCTCTTTATTCTCTTAAAGCATTACATTGAGAATATGGCCATACATATACTTTTTTCCTGGATAAAGCATTTAAGTTCTATAAAGTTCAGATTTTAACAACCAGAGGTGTTCCACAGGCAAACACTAAACACATGATATATGATAAAGTGACATGCTTCTGGTGCCATTTACAAATACAGAACAAGCTGTATCATATTGTATGTAATTTACTCAAAATTATGTGTTTCAATATTAACTGCTGCTAATTTTTTCAGCTTAAGGTTGCATACTTTATTAAGGGATCAGAAGACTGTTGTAGCATATTTCTATTTTCTACATTTGAGACACATGCAAAACTTATCTCCTGTCTGATTCTAATTTAGAGAAATGGTTTTCACACCAACCAAATGTCTTTTTTATAAAACCACTTTAAAATCACCATTGGGTGACTGGTGAAACAATACGAATTTTTTTTTTCAGCATAACAGTATTCATTATTTTTGCACCACACCCAGTGCTCCATGCAATCCATGCCCTCTATAATACCCACCACCTGGTTCCCCCAATCTCCCATCCCGCCGCCACTTCAAAACCCTCAGATTGTTTTACAGAGTCCATAGTCTCTCATGATTCATCCCCCCCTTCTAATTTCCCTCAACTCCCTTCTCCTCTCTAACTCCCCTTGTCCTCCATGCTATTTGTTATGCTCCACAAATAAGTGAAACCATATGATCATTGACTGTCTCTGCTTGACTTATTTCACTCAGCATAATCTCTTCCAGTCCCATCCATGTTGCTACAAAAGTTGGGTATTCATCCTTTCTGATGGAGGCATAATACTCCATAGTGTATGGACCACATCTTCCTTATCCATTCATCCGTTGAAGGGCATCTTGGTTCTTTCCACGGT
>NC_081559.1:99995972-99998440 GCF_022355385.1 Mustela nigripes
GCTACAAAAGTTGGGTATTCATCCTTTCTGATGGAGGCATAATACTCCATAGTGTATGGACCACATCTTCCTTATCCATTCATCCGTTGAAGGGCATCTTGGTTCTTTCCACAGTTTGGTGACCATGGCCATTGCTGCTATAAACATTGGGTTACAGATGGCCCTTCTTTTCACTACATCTGTATCTTTGGGGTAAATACCCATGGGTGCAATTGCAAGGTCATAGGGAAGTTTTATTTTTAATTTCTTGAGGAATCTCCACACTGATCTCCAAAGAGGCTGCACCAACTTGCATTCCCACCAACAGTGTAAGAGGGTTCCCCTTTCTCCACATCCCCTCCAACACATGTTGTTTCCTGTCTTGCTAATTTGGGCCATTCTAACTGGTATAAGTTGATATCTCAATGTGGTTTTAATTTGAATTTCCCTGATGGCTAGTGATGACGAACATTTTTTCATGTGTCTGATAGCCATTTGTATGTCTTCATTGGAGACGTGGCTGTTCATGTCTTCTGCCCATTTTTTGACATGATTATCTGTTTTGTGTGTGTTGAGTTTGAGGAGTTCTTTATAGGTCCTGGATATCAACCTTTTGTCTGTACTGTCATTTGCAAATATCTTTTCCCATTCCGTGGGTTGCCTCTTTGTTTTGTTGACTGTTTCCTTTGCTGTGCAGAAGCTTTTGATCTTGATGAAGTCCCAAAAGTTTATTTTCGCTTTTGTTTCCTTTGCTTTCGGAGACATATCTTGAAGGAAGTTGCTGTGGCAGATACCTGGGAATAAACCTAACCAAAGAGGTAAAGGATCTGTACTTGAGGAGCTACAGAACACTCACAAAAGAAATTGAAGAAGACACAAAAAGATGGAAGACCATTCCATGCTCTTGGATCGGAAGAATAAACATTGTTAAAATGTCTATACTGCCTAGAGCAATCTATACTTTTAATGCCATTCCGATCAAAATTCCACCAGTATTCTTCAAAGAGCTGGAGCAAATAATCCAAAAATTTGAATGTAATCAGAAGAGACCCCGGATTGCTAAGGAAATGTTGAAAAACAAAAATAAAACTGGGGGCATCATGCTACCTGATTTCAAGCTTTACTACAAAGCTGTGATCACCAAGACAGCATGGTACTGGCATAAAAACAGGCACATAGACCAGTGGAACAGAGTAGAGAGCCCAGATATGGACCCTCAACTTTATGGTCAAATAATCTTTGACACAGCAGGAAAAAATATACAGTGGAAAAAAGACAGTCTCTTTAATAAATGGTGCTGGGAAAACTGGATAGCTATATGTAGAAGAATGAAACTCGAGCATTCTCTTATACCGTACACGAAGATAAACTCAAAATGGATAAAAGACCTCAACGTGAGACACAAATCCATCAGAATCCTAGAGGAGAACATAGGCAGTAATCTCTTCGATATCAGCCCCAGCAACTTCCTTCAACAATACAAATTTTTAAAAATATTCCTTATAGGGGCACCTGGGTAGCTCAGTAGGTTAAAGCCTCTGCCTTTGGCTCAGGTCATAATCTCAGGGTCCTGGAATCAAGCCCCACATCCAGCTCTCTGCTCAGCGGGGAGCCTGCTTCCCCCTCTCTCTCTGCCTGCCTTGCTGACTACTTGTGATCTCTATCTGATGAATAAATAAAATATTAAAAAAAAATCCTTCTATTATAGGCCTGCAAAACATTTTCTTACAGTATTTTTCTGTACATTTAAAATGTGCATATATGGAAAGCATTATATAGACTTTATATTTAAATGTGGCAGGGCAAACATGCACCTGTGTCTCTGCTCCTTCTATTAATTTCCATAGAAAAGAAAGCAGAGGAATCAAATCAGCAGGACATGAGGACTGAGGAGGAAAGAATGATGGCGAATGAAAAATGTCAAAAGTTATAGAAGATGAAAATTGGTTGCACAAAAAGCATCAAAAGCAAGCTATAGCTTTTTTACTCAGTGAAGTGCTGTGTTGGGATTAACAGCTAATCTGTGGTATTTTCTCTAGCCATAGCGATGCCAGAGGATTTGACCCCGAGCTGAGTCATCTTCAAAAGACCAAGTAAGGAAGGTATAGGAGTATTATGTCTCCAAGATAAATGAAGGTCCTGTTGAGTTTGCTTTGTACCAGACTCACTCCTATACCTGCCTGTCAAGATTATTTATTAAGTAACCTATTATTGATGAGTAATCTGAAACTGATAAATAAACCATAATTGAGGAGTAACATGCAATTGATGAGATGTGATTTCACCAAGGAATGAGCGAAGTTAAGTACCCCTGCGAGTGCTCCTGAGTAATGAGGCATATAGAAAGACACCACTGAGTACGGTTTTCTTCAGCCTCATCTCACATGACTGCTTGGATCCAACGGGGAATGATTGGGACATTTGCAATCTGCTCCTGGGAATCATAAGACATCTGCTACTTCTTGCATCATCTTCTGTGTGTCCTATAC
>NC_081559.1:99998450-100022265 GCF_022355385.1 Mustela nigripes
TCTTTTCTTTTCTTTTCTTTTCTTTTCTTTTCTTTTCTTTTCTTTTCTTTTCTTTCTTTCTTTCTTTTTTTCCTATACTCTTTTTTAAACGAAATAAATTTGGTCTTGAGTGAATGCCATTGTCTTCTAAATTTTATTGTTAATAGCAACCTAAAACCATCATTGCTCACCAAGCAGAATTAATATTAAAGGTTAAAAGAAAGAAGGGGGAGTAGAGAGGCAAATCTGGGCCCTAAAACACCAGAAAGTCCGAAGAATTGGAAACACTGCCTTTGGGAGTTACGACAAAGTAAGGGTTGCCTGAAAAACTTAAGGAGTATGTTTATCCCCTACTTAATGATTTTACTACTTTATGGCAGGCAACCATGGTTTTCCTACCCAAGAGAAAGGTTTCCTTTCTGGATGCATATATTCTGTTTATATAAAAACAGTGTCTCTCCCCTGGAAGGCTAAAAGAAAGCAGAGACTGAGGTTCAAGAGGTCTTGGGCTCTGGGGCAGCAGGGACGACAACTGAGAGTAAAAATTTTTAGTGCGCTATATTGAAAACAGGGAATTTGTGTAAAGCCTTACACCCAACTAGGGGCTTTAATTGTCCTTCTTAGCTCAAGCTAAGCTCTTAGAAATGTAGATTTAGAGATTATACTGGAGATTGAAGGGTAGATGAGGCACCTATGTTTCTTGGTATCTGGAATTTCCCCCAACAAAAAACCATATCCTAGGTGTGCCTGGGTGGCTCAGTGGGTTGGGCCTCTGCCTTCAGCTCAGGTCATGATCCCAGGGTCCTGGGATCAAGCCCCACATCAGGCTCTCTGCCCCACAGGGAGCCTGCTTCCTCCTGCCTCTCTGCCTAGTTGTGATTTCTCTCTGTCAAATAAATAAAATATTTAGAAGAAAAAAAAAAACATATCCTATGCGATCATCTTGCTCTGAGCCAACAGTTGATGAGCCCTGTCTATACATACACTGTCTAGTCATTCTCACATTAGAATAGACAGAATTTGTCAGATATTTGAAAAATGCTTTAAAAAGGAACAGAGACCCCCTTCCTCCCTGAAAAGAAGGTGGGTGAAGCTAATCAATAGAATGAAGGAGTGAAGTGAAGAAGAGGAAGTCATGAGGTCTAGGAAATGGGGGTGGATGCTGGCAAGAGGAAAAAAAATCCTCAGTTGAGCAGGGAGCGATATGCTGAGATAAATGCTCTGCATCTGGCAAGAGAACAAGCAGTACCCACCGGATGAGAAGAGAAGAGAGGACCTAAGGATAGAAGATTTCAAGGAAAACAGAGAAATGGTGCTGATAATTTACCTGATATACTTACTGATATTAGGATGAACATTCTAGCTGAGAGCCTGGAGATAAATTAGTGATAATTAAAAAGAAAAGGCAGCCAACAATATAATTACTTAATTATTAACTTAAGGAAAAAGACAAAGTTAATCAAAGTAAATTTCATCTGTAACATTAATATAGTGGTATGATAAAGACAGTAATATTGATTTAATGAAAGCTGTAATATAGCAAGAGTGGAAGGCCAAGAGATGGGTATTTATTATTTGCAGCGGGGTGCATAGAGCTCAGTCCTAATATTCTACAGTAGAAGGCCCATAGATAAATCTATGATCCTATTCTTTGGGAATATGGAAGTAAATACAACAGAAGTAACTACACAAGTTAAAAATGGTTGCTTGTAGGGGTTGGGGTATTGGGAGGGGAGGAGTGAAAAGTGAGAAAAACGACCCCTTTTTTTCCATTAGATGCCATTTGATCTTACCTTATTTTTTTAATATGCTCATGTGAACATAAAAAATAATAAATCAATTAAAAAATCAAATTTCTAAAAACTGAATACTTCCTCTGATCCTTTGGAGATAACACTTTTTAACTATTTGCTATAAATTCTTCACCCTGTCCAGATCTAAGTCCAGTTCATCACTAAGTGCCTTTAGGCCAGCTTTAAAAGAGTTTCCTTTTGTGAAGTTAATTAGTAAATATACAGTTGGAGGAGGTCATGGAGAGGACAAGACCACTGGTTAACCTGCCAGCTGGATCTGGGCCATCCAAGGCTCTTCGCCCCCTTCTTGTCCTTGGATGTATGCCCTACCTACTAGTCCCACACTAGCAGCCATTTCAAGGACACACCCTAGAGAGAGCAACTTGTCACTAAGACCATCTGGACAGTATATATGACTGAGTCTAGTTAAACTCTCTTAAAGCTTTCAAGATTTGGCAACCAGGTGTGGGGGATCTACCCATCTTGCAGCCACCCAAAACAAGCTTGATATGAAAATTCCCTTGCTTACTTTTTTTAGACATTTTACCTTTTATTTTGTTAAAGTCAGGCAGAGGGAGAAGCAGCCTCCCTGCTCAGCAAGACTCCATCCCAGGACCCTGGGATCATGACCCGGGCCAAAGGCAGATGCTTAGCCAACTGAGTCACCCAGGCAACCTCCAAAATTCCCCAGCTTATTAACCTGCCACATGCCAATCTGGAGTGGTCTGCTTTTGTCTTCTATCTTTCTCTGCCCTCTGAGTGTGGAGGACAATTAGCAAAATGACACACATATCGTGGGGTTTGTTATGAACAGCTAATAACATCATGCCTATACAATACTTGGTATAGTGCTTAGAGTGTCTCAATTTTATCTTTACAGAGATTATAGGTTTATTGTGATTCTGTACTTTCTGATATGGGACCTTATAAAATGTACCAGTTTGCTCTTTGCTTTCATTTAAATATGTAAGTTGGACATGTTCGCTGTCAGTATACGTTGATCACGTTTTTTCAACCCTGATGATATTGGTCATTTGGATGGGACCATTCTTTGTTGTTGGAGGCTGTCTTGTGTACTACAGGATGTCTGATAGCATTTCTGGGCTCTGCACACTAGATATCAGTAGCAGGATCTCCATTCCCCAACTGCAACAACCAATAATTTCCCCATCCATTACCAATGACCTCTAGGGACAAAAATCACCCCTTATTGAGAAATGCTGATATATATCTCTTACTTTCTCCAGTGGTGATATTTTCTTCTTATACAAGTACCAAGATTTATTTAACTACTCCCTAAGCAGTGGATATTGGATTTGTTTCTTATTTTCTATATTATAAAAAATACTCAATGAAGATCTCAGTTTCAAATTTACAGTCAATATGTTGTGGTAAATATTATTGTATGCAAGTATTTGGCTATGTCTCATATCATATCCTGGAAAAAAGATAATAGGGCATGCACAATTAAGATTTTTTAAAAAGATTTTTATTTATTTATTTGACAGGCAGAGATCACAAGTAGGCAGAGAGGCAGGCAGAGAGAGAGGGGGAAGCAGGTTCCCTGTAGGGAACCTGATGTGGGTCTCAATCCCAGGACCCTGGGATCATGACCTGAACTGAAGGCAGAGGCTTTAACCCACTGAGCCACCCAGGCGCCCCCACAGTGAAGATTTTTAAGTTTAAAATTAAACTGTACAAGTTACAAAACTTTACAAATGCATAAATAGAAATATATATGAATGCATACATATCACATATATAATTTTATTATCCCTAAAATCATCAAGATTTTTTACACTAAAAGCTTGTCTAAATAAAAACAAGACCCTGTGCCTTTGTTATAGATGTCTCAAACTTGGTAGCAAGCACTTAGAAGATACTGTCTGCTGGTTTTCAGGCATCATAACTGAACCGGAAAATGCTCTTGAGAGCATTTTTCTCCAAAAAGAGTAGTTTAGGATATAGGCTTCTGCAGCAGCAGAAAGCTGAAAAACGTCTCCCTTTCCAAGAAAGAGGTCTGAGGGAACAATTAAGGTAAGTTTATTATTTATGGAACATTCATATATTAGTTTGGAAAATACAAGCATCAGGATTGACATTTACATTCTTTCTAAAGGCAAAGACGTGCTGACTTTCTTTATAAAATTATATTTTTGAGGGGTTTTTTATAGGAGCAGATAAAAATTTTGTGTTGCTATCAACTTGCTTATTCCAGATGCATGTTTAATAAGATTTTCAAAAACAAATTAATATAAATAAAAGAGTACAATAACACAAACAGATGGACAGAAACAGTCCGAAGAGGAAAAGTCAACAAAAGTGTTTCTTTTCTATTGTTTTGGCAATCAGAAAGTTCAGATATTTCCTTCCCACTAACAGAAAACTGTCCAGATGCAGAGTCATAAAAACCAACATAAAGTGCTAACGAGATTGAGGAGGTATTGGTAAGATGTCTCGACTCTGAATATTTCATGATTTGTCACCATTCTGAGGGTGTCAGGATTTACCTTTCTTGTAACTTGGTCTTCAAAGACATAATAAAATCGTGCAGACAAACCTGTGGCATCTGATGGTATCTTCAGCAAAAATGTCCCAGGATCCCTTCATGCTTTAGAAATCCATAAAGAAAACTACAGTTGGAGCCAGCTGTAGATATATAGTGGGTTTTTTGTTTGTTTGTTTGCTTTTATTTTTTTATTATCTGTGGACTGCGGTTTCATATATGTCTAAATGCTTACTCTCAAAATCCTCTCAAAATAATCTTCATATAGCTTTCTATAGCATTAGTCACCACTTTGGATAATTGAAACAGTCTCTTAATAGGCTAATGTATCATACAGGAATGAGAATATTTTGTATTTAATAAAATGTTTTTATTAAAAAAGTAAGTTCTGCTTTGCATAAACTTGGAGAACATAGACCATTAAAAAATAGGAAAACACCATATTTCCATCACCAGCAGACTCACTATTTTTTTTATCTTTTGTTATACCCTCTCAGACCCTTTTTATGCGTATATATGAATACATATTTCTTTTCACCGAAATGAAATTACACTATACCTGCTGTTTCATAACATGCTTTCTTCAGTGAATGATCTCCACTTTTCCATATATTATACTCAGGTCTATAAGCAAATTTCCCCAATGTCCCCGAAATGTCCTTTAGAGTCTAGTTTCTCTCCTCAAGGGCTGCCTCCGCTACTGGGACAGTGGGATGGGCATTTCTTTGAGCTCTGATACCATCAAAATTGTTTCCCATAACATTTTCTCCTCTTTTTCTCTACTTTTTTCAGCACCCATGAATTTTCCTTTTTCTGCTTAGATATGCCCAAAGTTTTACTCATCCAGGATAGGGCCTCTCCAGACAAACATGTGTTTGCTGTATTTTTTTTATGGTTTTTATTTTTATTTATTTATTTTTTTTTTAGTTTAAATTCAATCAATTAACATATAATGTGTTATTTGTTTCAGGAGTACAGGTCTGTGATTCATCAGTCTTACATAATGCCCACTGCTCATCATAAGGCATACCCTTCCCAGTGTCTATCACCCAGTTACCCTCCCTTCCAGAAACCCTCAGTTTGTTTCCTATGATGAAGAATCTCTCATTGTTTGTCTCCCTCTTTGGTATCTTTAAGTCCTGCTTTCTCCAGTCCCCCTCATCATATCTGGATTGTTGCCATTGTATGTACCACCCTCTGATGAGTCCACTGTATTGTGGTTTCCCTCTCCCATGCTACTGGTTTTGGGGGGATTTCCCCTAATTCCTACATAATTGGGCTTCTGTGACTTCAATTTCTCTCCCCTCTGATACCAATGAAGGTGTAAGTTGTGGAGCTCTCATTTATTCCTCTGTTTGTTTCAGAGTTTTGGAAGGAGAAAGATCTATGGCTCTGGTTGCTATCATGTTTTTACTAGAATCCAGAACTTTAGGTTCCTATTGCTAATAACCACCAAACCCAAATTCAGTTGTTGGATTATTGAATTTGTTGGATTATAATAGGCCCTGAGGTTATATCTGATAGTGATAGTTGAGTATTAAAAGGGGTAGGTAGAGCCTGGGTGTGGATTGCAACTATGTGCCACAGATCTCAGTGTCCATCCCTAGGGTTGATAATAGCAAACTAACTTCCATTGGTTTAGGAAGCATTGTCTCTCAACTGATAAACTAATACATTCTAGTACATTGATGGAGTATTGACTCTTGAACCCTATTTTTTAAATTAAAGATGGTAATAGGTGGAACATGAGAGGTAATTTGTACTAACGAACATTTCATTCAGGTACCCTGGTTAAGTCTGTGCCAGAGAAAGAAAAGATAGGTGGACATTATGCCAATGATTCTTGTAAGCAAATGGACTTGATCCATTTTATGTTATGCTTATCATATTTTTTCTTATAGAATCTCAATAATTGTCCTTTGAAGAAATTTCTTCCAGAAACAACCCAGGAATGCTAAAATCACATAACATCTTTGTTAGTATCATTAATGAGTCTCTATTGTCTTCCAGACCAAGACATATTTTTTTATTAAACAAGACATACTCTTTAAATTTTAATGGTTTTATGGTTATATTTTTGCAAAAAAAATTATTAAAAAATCTAAATGTGCTTTTCTGCCTGTGGACGCTGCCGAGTAAGCATCGTTCAAGTCTCCCCTCCCACCGCCATCATGTCTAAGTCAGAGTCTCCCAAAGAGCCTGAACAGCTGCGGAAGCTCTTCATCGGAGGTCTGAGCTTTGAAACAACCGATGAGAGTCTGAGGAGCCATTTTGAGCAATGGGGAACACTTACAGACTGTGTGGTAATGAGAGATCCGAACACCAAGCGCTCCAGAGGCTTTGGGTTTGTCACCTATGCCACTGTGGAGGAGGTGGATGCAGCCATGAATGCAAGGCCACACAAGGTGGATGGAAGAGTTGTGGAACCAAAGAGGGCTGTCTCAAGAGAAGATTCTCAAAGACCTGGTGCCCACTTAACTGTGAAAAAGATTTTTGTTGGTGGCATTAAAGAAGACACTGAAGAACATCATCTAAGAGATTATTTCAAACAGTATGGGAAAATCGAAGTGATTGAGATCATGACTGACCGAGGCAGTGGCAAAAAGAGGGGTTTTGCTTTTGTAACATTTGATGACCATGATTCTGTAGACAAGATTGTCATTCAAAAATACCATACTGTGAATGGCCACAACTGTGAAGTAAGGAAAGCGCTCTCTAAGCAAGAGATGGCTAGTGCTTCATCCAGCCAAAGAGGTCGAAGTGGTTCTGGAAACTTGGGTGGTGGTCGTGGAGGTGGTTTTGGTGGGAATGACCACTTTGGTCGCGGAGGAAACTTCAGTGGTCGAGGTGGCTTTGGTGGCAGTCGAGGTGGTGGTGGATATGGTGGCAGTGGGGATGGCTATAACGGATTTGGTAATGACGGAAGCAACTTTGGAGGTGGCGGAAGCTATAATGATTTTGGCAATTACAACAGTCAATCCTCAAATTCTGGACCCATGAAAGGAGGCAATTTTGGAGGCAGAAGCTCTGGCCCTTATGGTGGTGGAGGCCAATACTTCGCCAAACCACGAAACCAAGGTGGCTATGGTGGTTCCAGCAGCAGCAGCAGCTATGGCAGTGGCAGAAGGTTTTAATTCCTGCCAGGAAACAAAGCTTCGCAGGAGAGGAGAGCCAGAGAAGTGACAGGGAAGCTACAGGTTACAACAGATTTGTGAACTCAGCCAAGCACAGTGGTGGCAGGGCCTGGCTGCTACAAAGAAGACATGTTTTAGACAATACTCATGTGTATGGGCAAAAAATCTCGAGGACTGTATTTGTGACTAATTGTATAACAGGTTATTTTAGTTTCTGTTCTGTGGAGAGTGTAAAGCATTCCAACAAAGGGTTTTAATGTAGATTTTTTTTTTTGCACCCATGCTGTTGATTGCTAAATGTAATAGTCTGATCATGACGCTGAATAAATGTGTCTTTTTTTAAAATGGGCTGTGTAAAGTTAGTCTACTCTGAAGCCATCTTGGTATACTACCCCAACAGTGTGAAGTTAGAATTCCTTCAGGGTGATGCCAGGTTCCATTCGAAATTTATTTGCAACCTGCTTGGGCACAGAAGCCATTGTCTCCACAAACCTTGGTGTAGTTGAACTGACAGTTAATGTGTTGTGACCTGGAGTTCACCATTAAAAGGTCACCCAAGCAAAGTCCTGGAGTTTATTTGGTTATTAATATGATTGTTGGCACATCCTATGCAATATATCTAAATTGAATTATGGTATCAGATAAAATTCTAGATGGGATTAAAGCTTGTGTATCATCCATTATCATGTGTAATCAATAAACGATTTAATATTCTCTTAAAAAAAATCTAAATGTAATTTGAAAAAGTCTTATAAGGTATATTCCAAATATATTATTTAGTCTGATTATTTCTTTAAACAAAATAAAAATTTCCCTTGATCGTTAACTATTATCATTCCTACATTAGTCATTCTTATTTAAAAAAATTCACTTAAGCATTTCGATATAATTTCTCCACCTAACAACTTTGCCATATATATTTACTATTTTCAAATAGATTTTGGAATTGATGAAGTATAATTTCACTGTGAAGTATGTTTTTATAATTCATAGCCTTTTCAACAAATTGTATTTTCTCTATCGCAAATAATTAAAATACATCTACTTCACGCCACATTAATTTTAATTGTTTTACCATGGGAAAGCAAGTCATACATGGGATATTTGATAACTTGGAAGTTTCAGGGCTAAAGCAAGGCCCATTCCTCTGAGAGGGCAAAACGGATCCTGCCACTAGAGGACGCTGTGCAACTAGGGAACAGAATAATAGTTTCTCAGACAAGAGGGATGACATTTACAGATACAGATAAATGTTCTCAAACATGCCTCCACAAAAAATGGCCAATTTACGTTCTTACACTTGTCTGAAAATTCCCAATGAACTTTACGTGCTACAAACATTGACTATTTTTCATTATGACTATATTTATCATTTACCAAATATATTTATTTTGAGCACCAAAATAATACAACCATTTTATAAAATTCAGAAAACACAAATAAGGAAAAAAGTAAATAAAAACTGCTACAATCTCACAGATCAGTAATAAGCACTGTTAACTCTTTACGTGAGGCATTTAGTGTGTGTATAAGTATCTACACAGAGAGAGAGATTTAAGGGTTTCTTCCCCACCCCCTGACAATATTATATAGTTTGTTAGCTTTATTTCCTGAAGTATTTGTTTTATTTTAGAAGATGAATAATATGAGAATAGCATGATTAAGTTAATTCCACTATTATTGAAAAATTACATTGTTTTTAATTTACTATTTTTTAGATGTATCAGTAAAAACCTTTTTTAAAAAAATATTATTTATTTATTTGACAGAGAAAGAGAGAGAAAGCACAAGCAAGATGAGCAGCAAGCAGAGGGAGAGGGAGAAGTAGGCTCCCCACCGAGCAGAGAGTCTGAAGTGGGGCTCAATCCCAGGACTCTGGGATCATGACCTGAGCTGAAGGCAGAGGCTTAAACGACAGAGCCACCCCAGGCTCTCTGAGATCCATTAGTAAAAATGTAAAAATACATCTGGGATTTCTTCAAAATTAGTTCTGATAAATGATATTGAAATATCGATGGGTTGGATACATATGAACTTTTGAAACTACAACTTTTGAGACCACAAATTATTGTCTACTTAATTTGATTCTCTCTTTTAAAAAAATTAATATTTTATTTACTTATTTAAGAGAAAGAGAGGGTGCCTAGTGGGAGAGGCAGAAGGAGAGGGAGAAAGAGAAGGAGACTCCCTGCTGAGGAGGGAGCCTGATGCCAGGCCAGATCTCAGGACCAGGACGGTGGGTGGGATCATGACCAGCAGACCCTCAACCCTCTGAGCCACCCAGGTGCCCCTAATTTGATTTTGTCTTACAAAACATTCTTGCTAGTCTTGAGGCAAAATGTCATGCGACAGAGCTCTGGCAGTAAGACCTAATTGTAACTGGATGTATGGAAAAGTTCTTATTTTAAAAGAAGGCTGAAGTTGTTGGCATCGTTCCCTTTAATGTTGGAATGTGACACAGGGTTGAGGTTTTAGCAGTCCTGTTGGGAATGGCTAGATATGCATGCAGGCAAAAGAAGAGAGAGAATGGGGATGTGTTATTATGGAGCTATCACACAGCCCTGGACTTTCTATCTCCAGTTTCCTCATTATGTGAGAAAATAAAACATCCCAATTGCTTATGTTACTACTACTTCAGCTTTTGCTATGGACAATTTAATTCTTAATTGAAAAAATAGGAAAATACCTTTGAGAAAGGTCTATTCCCACCAGCTATATATTAAAAAGCCTATTTCACTGTGCTCTTAGTGCCACTGGATATTTTGTGTTTCAACGGATTTTTTCTAGTTTAAGAGATGATACATTTTTATTTAAATTTACATTTACTTGATTACTATAGAGTTACATTTTTAAAAACATGATCAATGACCCTTTATACCTTTAAAAATTATGTCCCTTGCGGATGTGTGGGTGGCTCAGTTGGTGAAGTATCTGATTTCAGCTCAGGTCATGATCCCAGGGTCCTGGGACTGAGCCAGTGTTGGACTCCCTGCTCACTGGGGAGCCTGCTTCTGCCACTCCCTCTGCCTCCTCCCTGCTGCTCAGGCTCTGTCTCTGTCTCTCTCTCTCTTAGATAAATAAATAAATAGATAGATAGATAGATAGATAAATAAATAAATAAAATCTTTGAAAAACCAGTATGTCCCCGTTGTCTATTTTTCCACTAATGTATTTGCTTTACCTAATTTACAAAGTTTCCTTATGATTGGAGACTATTAACCTTTACTTTACATATATATTTTATGATTTTTCTATTTTATTCTTTATTACTTATTACAATTTTTATTTTTGTGCAAATTTATTATTTTTTCATTGTGGTTTCTGTTAATACTTCCATGCATAGGACATCCTTGAAGTTTTTCTGTCCCCAAAATCAAATATTCACCCTTCTTTCTGGATATGTTTTAATCAGAGTATTTCATCTAAGTCTTTTATTTAGCTAAAGTCCAGTTTCACATGAGGAAAGTATACAACTGAAGTTTTTTTCTCCCCCCATGGTGAACTATTTATCTTCATATCTTCTATCAAACAATAATTTATATTCCCATCTTGTAAATACTTTATTTCTCATCTTGATTTATGTTCTATTTTCTGTTTCCTGACTACTAAAATAACAATCTCACAGATGTCTATTGTCTACCAGAATTGCTGTTGAGTGATGAAACAAACATCTTGTCCAAAAGAAATTAGTTTATTTTGGAAATAATTCAATAATTTCTTTTAGTAAGATGTGATCGGAGCTGGCAAAAGGGATCACCTCTAGGTATTCTCTTTTTCATTCTACTCCTATATGGGATTATAAGTCAAAACCATCTTTCACACATTTCATTGTCTAGATCATTCCAGAAAATGTGTATGTATCAGCTACCAGGCTGGGGCATAATGTGCTTGGTTTGTGTGATACTGGTAAGATTGAGTTACGAGTGTCATGGCCTCTACTGTGACCTGCCTTCCTGGGGATTTAGTTCTCTTGATTTTGAATGTCATCTAGCTCTGCTCATGATTCCAGAATGTATGGTGTCCTAGTGCCCTCTGGAGCCTTCTGCAGAATTCATCCATATGCTACGTTAGCTCAGTCACCTTGCAGAAATACCTATGATGCAGCAACCCCTCTATTAGGTCACCAGCAGGACCTGCCTGAAAGGAATGATGTTCCCCAGAGAAGGAATGTAACCATGCCATCAAAAAGGTTTTCTACCAGCCCAGGCTTTCAAGCAAGATACAGAATCTGTCAAACTGTCAGAAACCCAGCATGGAATGAGTCCATACGAAGCCAAATCACAGTGCTATCGTCAGAGGGGAACTTCACTGACCTTATTCTTTTTCTTGAAATAAACAAAAATAAAAGTTTTCAATATCACTGCTTTATTTCCTGGCTCCAATGGCAACAATGTTCCCTTTTATGATCAAATGAAGTTAAAATTACATTTTTAAAGGAATTGCTATGTTTTTTGTTTGTTTGTTTGTTTGTTTTATCTCAACCTCTGAAATCAAGTGGGCCATTACTTTGTGAGCTAAAACTTGAAAACAGAGTAATGTCACCCTTCGTAAAAAGTCTCAAGCAGGGCGCCTGGGTGGCTCAGTGGGTTGAGCAGCTGCCTTCGGCTCAGGTCATGATCTCAGGGTCCTGGGATCGAGTCCCGCATCGGGCTCTCTGCTCAGCGGGGAGCCTGCTTCCTCCTCTCTCTGCCTGCCTCTCTGCTTACTTGTAATTTCTCTCTGTCAAATAAATAAATAAAATCTTTAAAAAAAAAAAAAGTCTCAAGCAGTGATTGCAGGATCAAGCTGGGGAAGATTTCCATTTGAGTTTCAGAGGAAAAAAAAATTAAGAGCACAAAATATTGACAGCTGTATTTCCAAGGATATCCTTCTTTGGTGACAACAATGGTTTCAATAGTCCCGTATATCCCCAATTTCTTTGTTGCAGGTCTCAGAGGAATAAATACTTCTCATAGAACACCACTATAAAGTTTATCTGGAATTTAGCTCTGAACACCTGGCACTCTACTATTCTGATGTGCCAGGCTGGACCACACAGAGTTCAAGAGCATTCTTTTCTGCCTTTCCTTATGTGAGGCTGACAACCAGTGTGTACACATGGCTATGTTCCCCTGGGCCTAAGTCAAATGTCAGTCATGGCCCTAGGAACCTCAAAATGCCCAAAGCGAGAAGGAGAACAGAAATTTAAAAATCAAGGAGAAAGAAAAAAAATCAAGGAGAATGGGAGTGTTTGTCAATCATTCTGATACATCTATATTCCTCCCACTAAAAGGTAATTGCCTAACACCATGTCTGCAGTGTCTGCTAGAGTTACCACAAAATGGTGCCAAAAACGTTGCATGCATACACTTTGGCATATGAGAGACACTATGATTAGAGAAGCCTCAGTCTCCCACTCTACGTTAGTGGAGTTGAGGCTAACTAGCATTCAGTAAATGAAGGTGAGATAGAAAGAATCTTCTGGGACATGACACTTGATTAACTAGGCTTATGGGCCTTGTACCCCAATTCTGCATTGTATAGAAGTTAAAAGGAAAGAAAGTTTCGGTAAAAACATTTTTAACTCTTTTTTTTCTTTTTGAGGTGTGTGTGTGTGTGTGTGTGTGTGCACGCGCTCACGGGCGTGGGTGTGTGATAGCCAACTTTCTTTTGATGAGTATATTGAATGGTTAATATTAAGATATAATAATAGACAATTTTCTAAAATGTTTCTGAAATAGACAGGATTTGACATTTTCTAAGTAAGTATGTGACTATCTATCACCACCTTTTGGAGGCTAATAAATATTGCACAATGAATCTATATCACAGATGTTACATCTGTCCCTAGATGCTAGTCTTATAAAGAGATTATAATTGTGCTCCTGTAGTGGGAAAGTCACTTCCATTTTTCTTTTGCATTTAAAAATGTTTTGTAATTAAAATTATCTGAGGTATAAGCTAGTAAGAGACTTTTCATATGGATGAGAGATTATAGGACTTCACATGTATATGACAGCATATATTTATAGAGTAAGTAACATCTAACTCAATATAATCCTTTAATGAGACCAAAAAAAAAAAAAAGTTTAGATAAGTACTTCTGCCAGAATGCAGTTAAACACTGTGGTTGTTTGTCTCCAAGTCCTGGGCTCTTGCCATTAGATTTCTAAGAACACTTCCCCACTCTCTCTGCTTGGTTCATTCATCTGTTCAAAGGATGTACAGGGATCTAGAGAAGCCCCCCCGCCCATACCTCCCACCCTATGTCTTGCTCATGCATCCAAGTTCAAGTGTGCTTTGTCCTAAGCACTGCAGAAGAGACAGATGCCTTAACAGAGTTCTAGTTCTCCAAGAGGAGACACCAAGATGTAATGGCAGCAAAAATAAAGCCTGAGTCAATCTCACTGTTGGTGCTGAATTAACATTTCCTTTCTTCTGCTTCCCCTTGAACCAGGTCCTTAACTCTGTATTAGCTTTACTAGTTCCTTTCCCTTCCTTTTTTTAACGCCAGAATATATAATATATATATATAATATATATATATATTATATATTATAATATATAACGCCAGTTATATAATATATATAACTATAATATAATTATAATATAATAATTGCAATATAAATGCAATAATTGCCTTTGTTTCTGGAGTTTCCAAGATAGGCCCTCATTCTGATTTCTAAATCCAGGAGTTCTGATCCCCTGGGAGAGTCTCTGTTTGGAATTTGTCGTCAGTCCTTTCATTCTTTGAATGTCAGGAACTCAGTCCTCACCAACACCCACCGCATTAGTTTGATGAGATTTTTCACATCATTAGGTTTTTGTTTGTTTGTTTTGCTTATGTGCTTGGATGTCTTCAACTACATTCTGTTCCAGTTTTGCTCTTGCCCTTTAGGATTGTTCACTTCCTGACATCTCCATCTCGTCTTTGGTTCTATTCTGGATTTCTGCCCTTGATTGCTACCTAAAGCTGGGAAGTCACTATGATCTGTTCATCTTCTGCTTGGGGACCAGTCGTTACTTCACATTCTTCATAGTTACACAGTTGTCCTTTGCCCATTCTTGGATTTTCTTCCCCTCAATCTCTACTTTGACCTTGGGATTTTGGGGAATTCTTTCCCTGGACTTCATATCCCAGAAATTACTTACTTTTTCCCTGACCACCATTACCCACTACCATTTATAATCATCAGGTAACATTTACTACATACTTACTGACAAGTAGGTAAGTACTAATAAGTATCTAATATTCATTACCTTGCTCAAGCCTTCTAAAATCTATGTAAAATAACTATTAGGATCATCCAACTCCCCACATGAGGGTTCATCCATATTAGGCTCCAAGTTCTTTCTGGAATTAATTTAAATGAATTTTTGCTTTACAATGGAAGAACCTGGGGTTTAAGGAATAGTTTGTACCTTCTCCAAAAGGCAATTAATCATAATAATAGCTAACTTTTATTAGGGGCTTATTATGTTCTAAGTGATATTCCAAGTGCTTTTACAAGTATTAGTCATTTTGTGTGTGTGTGTTTTCCTTACCTGGTCATTCCACTAGAGAAAAATACAAAATGTTTCTGTGTTCTTAGAAGAATGTATCTAGTGCTGCAGGGAAGGAAAAAACTTTTCATTTACCTCCCTGCATTCAATAGCTGGGTCTAAGAAGTGAGCTAAAAACAGACAAACAATAGAAAAGTTACATAAATTTATTGAGTTTTAATACTATGTGCATGGTTGCATCATAGGGAAAAAAGAAAAAGTGATAACCCAAAAAAGCAAGGAGATTTGTGAGCTTGTGTGTAGAGTACATAAGGGAGGGGGAGTGGGAATGTAAGCAATTTAGAGGAGAATAAATGGTTTTTAGGAAAGATGAATATGCCTTTAGAAAACCAGATGGGAAATGAGACAGTCTGTGACAAAGTTTTTCTGGGTGTGCTGTTGATTTCTAGTCTCCTGTCCTGTGATAAGAGTCAATATTCTCTAGCTGATGAGACTTCCAGGGAGGGGAATTGGTGACAATCAACTTTATTTTGGAGGAGCTATCTCTGGGCAAAAAAAAAAAAAAAAAAGTGGGTTCAGAGAATGCATCTCTGAATTTGCTGTTTTTTAAATGCCTTCAATTCAAAATGATCAATATACCAAAGCAGCATATTTTGCAGTGGCATGTCCTGAAGTTCTTCAAGACAAATGGGCAGAAATTTCAGAGGCAGCATATTCAGTAAAAGCAAAACTTACTATGAACCACTCCTTACCCTAATGATATCTTCCACCAAGTTATATGTTAGCAAAGGCTGTGCAACAAGTCTCCAAGGGTGCTATAGAGTGGATTCCAGAATATGTTAAAGTTTAAAAAGAAAAAAAAAAAAAGGTAAAAAAAGAAAGAAAAATCTGTGCTGTCTTTAACAGCAAAACACTTTGGGTAAGATAAATCTAAACAAAAGAAAAGAGATAATTGGACACTTGTCTTGTCCTTATTTATGTAAGAAAGCATGGTGCAGAAAACCCTGATGGGAGAATTTTATGTAAGTAGAAATTCAAGGGTGGTATGGAGGCACAATGATTATTTTCACCGACTACTCTTTACTCTGACCAAAAATTCCAACACCCTAATTGAAGATATATTCACAGAAATTATTTTTTCCACTCAATTTCCTCAAGCATCTTGCATTAGTGGCTTTCTATGTTGGTGGTTTCCTAAGCCACACAATTTGATTACTTTCATGGTAGCCGCATCCTTGAACAAATGTCTTGTATTTATTAAAAACTTACTGTATGATGTTTGGAACTTGCAGTAATTTCTTGGATCAGAAAATATGACTTTTGTGAAATAGAGTGGATTTACTGCATCTGAATTATAATGGGGAGCCTACTGAATGTTATTTCAAAGATTTTTGCATACATTAAAATAACATGTACCAACTTTCATATTTTTGTTTTGGTTGAGCATCACAAAGAAAGGTTAGGTGTAAATACTTAACTTAATCCTTCCCTCCTAAGTGAGTTTCCAGAGATAAGTCTACTTATCCAGATCATAACTGCAAAGGATGCTCCATCCTGTACTTAGCAAACTTGTTCCCTTAGGTATTCCCAAGGCTTTGTCTGAAAACCAACAGGAAAAAATAAAGTCAAAGAACAAAAAGAAGCATATTAAATACTGTAAGTAGTCAATATAAAATAAGATAAATGTGTCTGTAAATTGTATTTCATTCTGAAATTCTAGAATGGAAAAAGAAGGCTGCTTTTACAGGGATTTTTGTTATGAAGTCCAACATTTTACAGATCAGGTCATATTCTCTCCAGAAAGGAGCTACAAAGCTCAGTAGACAAAATCTGGCTTTTGAAGTTGGAGAACTTAGTATATTCAAGCTCTCATCTGCCACTGGGTAACCTGAACAACTCTCATTATCTCAATCAGACTACTTCACTCATCTGAGAATCCAGGAGATGGTAATAATACCCACTTCACAGGGTTATTACAAAAATAAGTAGAATAATTTGTGATAGTGTCTTGTATTTATTCAAGAAACATTTTCTGAGACTATTAGGACCAGTTACCAAGGTTATAAAGATGAATAAAATAAAGAAGTAGTTTGTGAAATTTAAAGCAATACACAGGGCACCTGGGTGGCTTAGTCAGTTAAGCATCTGCCTTCAGCTCAGGTCATGGTCATGGGGTCCTGGGATGGAGCCCCATGTAGGGTTCTCTGCTCAGTGGGTAGCCTGCTTCTCCTTCTCCCTCTGTTCCTCCCCCTTCTCTGTGCTCCCTCTCTCTAATAAATAAAATCTTATAAAAATAAAGCAATATACACATTATATAGCTTTATTCAGGGTCTTAATTAATATATCACTGTCTACTATATAGTTTAATCCTGATATTTAACTCTAGAATTTCAAAATAATCTTATTATACTGAACAGATCAAATGTAAACAGTAACACAAAGGAAAATCAGTTACATAATTTCTAACAATGCCCAAATCCAGCCCTGCATACCCTCTACACACACTTATTTCTCTCTGATCACTTTCAGTATACAAAACTCCTGCTTCATCTTGCTTTCCTTATACTAAAACACAAGCGCTTGGCTTCTTCAAATTGCAGGGAACTGGGATGATGCTTCATTGTTGGCTGATTTTGGAATTAAACTGTACAATGACAGAAAGACAACAAATTGTCATTGTAGTGGGTGTTAGAGAACAATTAGATGTTTGCATATCAGAAGAAGAAACATCCCTATTGCCTATGACAAATGCATGAAATCAAGCAATTTAGGAGTCTCAACTAACAAAACCATCATGACACACTTGTTGTGAGATTCTCTCTGTGTTTCCAGCTAATGCTGCTCTATCAATGTTTTGAAACAGCTAAGATATGAATTCTCAAAGTATGTAATATGATGATTTCCAGGTAAGAACTTCTAGACATTTTCCTTCTATTTCATCTTTTCTTTTATCACCATCTTCATTAATTATGTTCATATGGTAGTTGGCCATGTCAAGCTCACCCTGTGTGTTTCTCTTTTTTTTAGGGGGATCTGTAAGCTGCATCTTTAGGATTGTGTCACCTAGCTATTATGTTAAAGTGAAGTACTGTCCTGCGTATAGGACCTTAAGTGTCAAAGGGGTCTCTGTGCACGTTCCAGAATTTGAGGAGTGCAGTAGAATGTTCGTTGTTTACTAGACAAAAATCACTCAGCTTCGTAGTTTACATGCACACATATTTTCATGCAGACCCAGATATGGTGGAATCCAGGTTCTGCCATTTATTTACTATGTCAAATTTACCATTTAATTTTTTTTAAACATTTTTTTTTAAAGATTTTGTTTATTTATTTGACAGAGAGAGAGATCACAAGTAGGCAGAGAGACAGGCAGAGAGGGAGGGGGAAGCAGGCTCCCCGCTGAGCAAAGAGCCTGATGTGAGGCTCAATCCCAGGACCCTGAAATCATGACCTGAGCTGAAGGCAGAGGCTTAACCCACTGAGCCACCCAGGCGCCCCAACTTTACCATTTAATTTAACTTTCTAAGTTTTCTTTTCCTCATCCAATATATGTATATATCATACAATAATCACAGCACACACCTAAGTGGTCATGATGACCATTTAAAAGCTGGATACATGTCATGACATTATTACCCTGTTTGATATTTAGTAATCTCTCAATGCTATAAATGTCCTTGTACATAATCATAGAGATTAGAAGTATCCTGGCAGGCTTTCTAACCTAAGGACAACAAAGATATCAATCTTAGGAACACACAGAAGTCTGTAGAGACCCAGAAAAACAAAACCCAAAAAGAAACCACCCAACAACCAAAGGGAGAAAAAAAGTCATGAAATAAACATGTCCATCATGCTCGTGATGTGACAGGAATTCTACACACATTGTCTCATTGAATTCCATCCTAACATAACTTTTAAAGAAGAAATTATCACATAACTTATTTGAAAGAAAAAGAGTCTAGGAAATAGATAAATTACATAGTTGTTGCATCGCAGAACTAAACTTTGATCCTGTGTCTGTCTGACTTTGTGGTCTTTCTCCCCCACCACAGCCCGAAATGAGATAGCAGGCATGCTCACAATAGGAAGTTGGCAGGTAATACCTATTCAGTGCAAACAGCTGAGCATATTGGATCATAGCAGTGACTAGACTGCATCTGAGAGCACTGATAAACATCTCTGATTCTCCAACAGGGGTTATTTCTCACAGGAAATGCTTGGGAACTTCACCTCCAAGGTACAACACAAATGACTGGGTCTCACTTTATAGATATGTGTCTACCAGTGACCACGTTTATCTGAGTAGGTGATCAAAGAGCAGTGTTGATAGAATGTGCCCAAGAAGCAGAATGCCAGTGACTCCTTATGGTCTCAATGTTATGCCCGAGATTTTTCGTCCGAGAGACCACCAAGGAGCCAAGCACCGATGCAATCACATGAGGGTTTATTTGACAAGCTTAAGCTTGGGCCCAAGTATACCCAACACAGCAGAGTAGGGACTTGGACCTCAAGCCAGATTACAGTCAGAGTTTTTAAAAGCAGAGTAGGGGTGGACTCGGCAGTAGGTGAGGACAAAGGGGGTGTTCAGAAGGGCTATCAGGGTAAAGAAGACTGTCAGGATATTGAAGGCCTGGCTACTCTCAAGCCAAGGCCGTTTTTCCCTTTAATGAGGCTCTAGCTTGAAGACAATTGGGAGTCTCCTGGTGGAATGTCACATTCTTGCTATCAAGCATCCTTGTTAGCAAGATTTGGGTTTAGGAGAAATTTAACTTTATTTACTTTTCCTTCTACCTCAGCTTCCTTCAGTTTTGTTTATGGAGGGGAGGGTGACATTAGGGCTTAAGGAACTGAATTATTTGTGTCTGGAAATTGGGCTATTGAAAAGATAGCTTCTTTGTTGTAAATCTCAAAGACATTTGTAAACCTAGGGAGATTCCTGTCCCATAGGATTGTGATCTCTGCAAGTCAACCATTTGTTCTTCTTTTAGGGCAGCCAGGGGTGGCTGAGGAATGTCACACATACTACCAAGGGGAGGGGAGCAGGTGGAGAGGGGGTGCAAGGTGTCAACCTCCGCTTTGCCAAGATGGCTGTACTTCTGTCAGGGCTAGATTCGAGGTGAGTACAGCCTTGTTTTTCTTGGCCTTCACATCAACATCATGAAAGTCATACAATAGCCAGTCTAATAATTAAATAATAGTATTTATTATAGGACGGTGCTTCTAGGTCAGACCTATAATGGATTATCGTCCTCACACTAACACTGTTTTTTGTAAGATTCCTGCAAGACTGCTCTTAGTGTTCCTTTTCTATAGGATTAAAACGTAAGGCTTTAAAAGACTATAATTTGCTGCATGTCATGTGATTAAATGACAGAGGATTCAGATTGTATTAGAAACTGAGAAGGGTGCTTGGCCAGCAGGCAGGGCACAGGAATCCCACTCATATCAGAATTAGTAAAACCTCCAGTAGATTATTTTATCTTTCAATATCTAGTAGCATGCCAAGAAGAAAGAGCACTTGACACTGACAAAGGATTCTTTGTCTTTAGTTTTGTTTCATGTTAGAAAGTATAGCCATGGATATATTCAATTAAACTATTTGACCCTCAGTATCCTCAGTCGTAAAATATGGGAATAATATTTCCCCTGTCTGTTTTACTGGGCAGTAATAAGACTATAATGAAATCATGAATTGGCACTACATAAATTCAAAGATAATATGCAAATGTGACATTATTTTTGCCTATCTCCCTGGAGCTACATTTGAATAAAATGGGTTAATACATATGAAAATGATATCAATTAGAATAAAAAAATCAAGAATCATTAAGGATAAGTGTAACCATTCCTGGGAGGTATATAGGTGTTTGAATATTTATATGGGAAAGTGATTGTTGAGCTTTGCATTCTCATTGTTAATATTATCCAATAATTTTTTAATAATTATATTTATTAAAAACTTTATACTTTTTCATGTAAAGAAAACAACACTTACTGGGGATAGCTGACTTTTCCAGGACCATATAATTAGTTCACAATAATAATGGGACCAGGATTTGGATTCTGTACTCACAAATTTATGTGTTTTCCCTAATGACAGTGCCTTCTTATATAAAAGTGGATTTTTATATGTAATGGAGGTATGTTACAAAAATTTATTTTTTTCTTCAAAGTATCTGTATTTTAATAACCATCTTTTAGCCCAAACTTTTTACAAGGCACTTACAAAGACAGTTTTCCAGTTCTCTAATGACTTATATAGAAAGGTATTTTGTTTGTTTGTTTGTTTGTTTTGTTGTTTTTTTTTTTTTTTTTCTGCTTTAATAGACCTTACTTCTGTTTTTGGATATTCTCCCATAACTCCTGAGGTGGATCCCATTTTCAATCTCCCTCCTTTCTTCGATCTTCCCAACTTTCTCCAGATTCCTTGTCCTCTGAATAGTAAGCCAGGGATTTATTCTCTCCATTCTGCTGTGTGGTTCCTGAGACTAAATTTGGCTGTGTCTAGTGGCAGGAGGTTGGAGAGAGGGGAAACAAACAAACAAACAAACAGGGATCTCTCCAAACGTTTGGGATCACAGTTCCTCTAGTCAGAGAGAAGCATTCTTGTATTTTGGTATTTCAAGTGCCTGCAGAGTCCCTCTTTGCACCCTCACAGAATTGGGGAAAGGGCCAGGAAAGAGAGAAAAAGGGGGCAGGAATTTCTCTCACTACCTCTGCCCTGCAGGGATTCCCCTTCCAATTGGTTGGATTTAAAATTAGGGCTTCGGGCGCCTAGGTGGCTGAGTGGGTTAAAACCTTTGCCTTCGGCTCAGGTCGTGATCTCAGGGTCCTGGGATCGAGCCCCACGTTGGGTTCTCTGCTCAGTGGGGAGCCTGTTTCCTCCTCTCTCTCTGCCTGCTTCTCTGCTCACTTGTGATCTCTCTCTGTCAAATAAATAAATAAAAATCTTTAAAAAAATTTAAAAAAATAAAATAAAATTAGGGCTTAGTAGGGAGAGGCTGGTGGGGTTATAGACATTGGGGAGAGTATGTGTTATGGTGAGTGCTGTGAAGTGTAGCGATTTCACAGACCTGTACCCTGGGGCTAATAATACATTATATGTTTATAAAAAATTTTAAAAATTATTAAAAAAATAAAATAAAATAAAATTAGGGCTTGTATCTGAAATCTTCCTGTCCATAGCTGGTGCATGTTGCCAGGAGTTATTCTGCTTTTAAAGGTAGATTGGGAGAAATAGGAAGGAAAAAATAACAAATTCACCACCACATAATTCATATTGATAGAGATAACATCATATAAATACATTTTGCACAGGTAGGTGGTTTGCTTTGCTAGTATAGGAGCATCAGTGAATCGAATAAACGACGCAGTTATCAGAAAGACAGAATAAGAAGACTTCACACTATGATAATTTACTAACCTAATAGATTTCCTGCTGAGACCTAAGTGGCCATATACTTCCATAGGTGACTTTCTTCTGCTAAGGCTTAACCCTTTTTCAAAAATTTCTAAATTTGAGTTTTAATTTTTACAGCTTTATTGAGATATGATTGACATATTACTTTTCATAAATTTAAGGTGTACAATGTGTTGATTTGGTAACGTCTGTGTTACAAAATAATTACCTGGGTGCCTGGGTGGCTCAGTGGGTTAAGCCTCTGCCTTCAGCTCAGGTCATGATCTCAGGGTCCTGGGATGAAGCCCCACATGGGCTCTCTGCTCAGCAGATAGCCTGCTTCCCCTCTCTCTCTGCCTGTCTCTCTGCCTACTTGTGATCTCTCTTATCCTGTCAAATAAATAAGTTAAATCTAAAAAAAAAAAAAAAAAAATTACCACCATAGCTTTAGCTTGCACCTACAACATATCACATAATGACCATTTCTTTTTCTGTGGTAAGAGCATTTAAGGTTTATGCTCTTTGTAACTTTCAATTATATAATAAAATATTATTAATTATAATCATCATGGTGTACATTAGATCCCCTGAGCTTATTTATCATATAAGTGGGAGTATACACCCTTTGGCCAATATCTTCCCATTCATCCACTCCCCCTACCCCTGATAACCTTTTGTTTCTGCACTTCTCCCTTTGTTTCTACAAAACATTTTAGATTTCACGTAAAAGTGACATCATATAATATTTTGTCTTCCTCTGACATCTTTCACCTAATGTAATACCCTCTAGGTTCATCTCTATGTTGTCACAAATGGCACAATCTCATTCTTTTTGTTGGCCGAATAACGTGTGTGTGTGTGTGTGTGTGACATTTTCTTTATCCATTCATCCACAGACAGACACTAAGGTTTTTTCCATATCTTGGAATAAAGCTGCAGTGAAGCCAGGAGTATTGTTATCTCTTCAATATCCTGTTTTCATTTCCTTTGGATATGTACCCATATTGCTAGATCTTATGCAGTTCTATTTTCAATTTTTGAGAAAACTCCATACTATTTTCCATAGTAGCTACACCAGTTTACACCCTCACCAACAGTGCATGTTCTCTTTTTTCCACATCCTCACTAATATTGTTCTTTTTTGTCTTTTTGATGATAACCAAACAGGTGTGAGGTGATATCTCATTGTGGTTTTGATTTGCATTTTCCTGATGACTAGTGATGTCCAGCACTTTTCATACCACTGTTGGTCATATGTATGTCTTCTTTGTAAAAATGTCTACTCATTTCCTCTTCCCATTTTTAAGTCAGGTTTTTGTTTGTTCATTCATTTGTCTGTTTGTCATTGAATTGTATGAACTCTTTATGTGTTTTGGACATTAATCCCTTATAAGACAGATATGTGACTTGCAAATATTTTCTCCCTTTCCACAAATTGGCTTTTCATTTTGTTGATTGTACCTTTTGCTATGAACGTGTTTTTTGGTTTGATTTAGTGGTGCTTATTTACTGGTTTTTG